>NW_027176329.1:792500-912500 GCF_023349555.1 Cebidichthys violaceus
CACACACACACACACACACACACACACACACACACACACACACACACACACACACACACACACACACACACGTACACGTCTACCCCCTCAGAGTCACAGGGCAGTCCCCTCACAGCTGGCTGGAAGAGGGCATGACACTCATCTTTCACAGAGATTTGATCAAAAGGAATCACAAAGGCTGGAGGCTCTCCTAATGCAGTCAGGGGAGACTCTCCCCCTCTCCCTCTCTCCCTCTCTCCCTCTCTCTCCCTCTGTCTGAGTAATGCCCTAAATCAACGTTGCCCCTCTTGGTGCACACAGCCCAGTGTGTGTGTGTCTGGATTCACCTTAACACTGCTCTGTGAACAGCCTCCATAACAAGTTATGCCTTGTGCCGTCAGGAATGTGTCAGTGTCTGTGTCGAGTGTTCCTCGGGAGGAGGGGGACTTCACACGTGACGAGAAACAAATCGGTGTAATCTTTAGGAGTCCGTGGAGCCGGCTGCTTCTTCAATGTGTCCAGAGTACCGAAGTCTAAAGCATAGTCCACTAGTTCACTTCTTTCACTCGATAGTTTGAGATTTGAACCAAATCTCATTTGTTACAGGTATGTTTTTGAACATCAACATCTGAGAATTGAAGCTTAAATAATTCCTGACTCCAGGTTAATGAAGCGTAATTAACACTCTGTGTGGATATCTCTCTCCATCTCTTCTTCAGTTTGAACTCTTTAGTTGGTTAACCTGTATTTTCCTCAATTAAGATTTAAAAAAAGAATATATCGGTATGCTTATGTACTGATTGGCGCTAACTGAAAAAGTACAAATGTCTAAAAGCTAAATATGTGTTGTGGTATCAGGCACTAGATCCTGCAGTGACGAATGAGAAGTGTGTCAGGAGCTCCACGTATACCTTTGGAGGGTAAAAATAACCCTGATTATTGTAACTAATGATTTCATCTACGTTTACCATTCATAACCAAGCGCTGACGTGGACGAACACGTTGAAAGCCGCCGAGTGTGAAATGACACAGACGCGGTGTTGACACTACTGACATGTAGTCACGCCGCTCCGCTGGGTTCGGTGGTTCTTCTTCAGGGTAGGTGAGTTCAGTGGAACCAGACCAGGGTCACCTTTACCTTCCTGTCTGCTTTCTCTCCGTTTCTTCCTCCCTCTCCCCCTCTGTGGTAGAGTGAAAGCTCTGATGATTTTAGCCATTAGAGGCATCTGCTAATCCACAAATTACACAGCAAGTCTAAACAGGTACACCTGGTGTGCTCCACCTGTGGCAGCTTTAGGGAGGAAGGGAGGTTGGGAGTGGGGGGATGCCAGGTTGAGACGCACTTTAAAGCTCCAGCAGAGTTGCAGTAGTGAAAAACAGACTTCCCTTCTCGTTTTTTAAACCTCAATCAACCCGGAGAGCATCAATGGACAGGCTGTTCTTGTTTCAGGAGGTGCAGCGCCGCAGCGGAGGAAGTCAGGCGGAGGATCCTCGTAGAAACTCTGCAACACGTGTCAATTTACCCTTTTTACATGCGTACGCTCTTTTTAAAATAAACTTCCCGTCTTCACAGGAAACTCGGTTAAGTTTAGGAAAAGATTGTGAAATCCTTGGATCGGTTCAGGAAACTTTAAAACTATGGAAGTGTCGTCACTGAAGAACCCAGGCCATCAACCATCAACATGGTCCGTTCACAGCGGGGACGAACACGGCCTCTCGGCTAAGAGGTCGCCGTGAACGGACCCACCCGCTCCCTCACCGCCCTCTGAGCGAGTTAGCGGTCTTTGTACATGGCGTGGACACTCAGACCCACGAGAGCGCCGCTCTGCCCCGTGTCATGCGATAATTCAACAATGAGTCACCATGGTTACGTAACAAACGTACTCGATTCAGCCCAACGCGATCTTCTCCTGCTCTCGCGCTCCGATCGCTATTGCTGGACGGTCACCTTCACGAAAAGTAACAAAACACGTTTCGTGAGATGTCATAGGAACAGTTGCATGAAGACGCTTTGCAAAGGAGCACTTCAGCAATCCACTGCATCACATGCACACCATTTAACAGCTCCCTGTATAATTACATGTACTACTCGTACAAACATGGGGTTCAGTGCCTTGCTAAAAGGTAACTCAACTGAAGTGGGAGGAGTATTACTCATCCACTTTACCCACCCACATTCTCCCAGCGAGGAGCTCAGCCTGACAACCCTGGGATCAGAAAGCCGCTCCTCTAACCTCTGGGCCGGCAGCAGACCCTGCCTCACATTCACAAATTCACCAAGCAGCTTCGCTAACTGACAAAAATGCATCTAATGGCCCTTGAAGTTGAACATTAAAACTGCATTACTTTCCACAGGAGATCAAAGCTGTTCTTATTTGTGAAAAGCCCGAAATGTTATGAGGTTACATATATGGATGAGAGACAACCCGTCAAGGCATGTAACGCAAGGCTGGAAAGCCCTCCACTCCCCTGCGGTCATCCAGGCAAGCAGATCTGCTTACCGGCCTTGTATTTATTCCATACCTAAGGGATGCATACCAAACACAGCCCCAGACCTGGCCTGGATTAGGTCTGCACTGCTTGTCAGATTGCTGCTCCCTTGGCTGGAGCACGGCAGACGTATTTGCACCCCGGGGGTTGAGCGTAGAAGCTGCAGCTAAAACCACAGCAAATAAACTCCATGTGCAGAACAGGTCACGCTGCCTACTTACATGTCTGTCATTAGCCTTCCTGCAGGGAAGAGCCAAACGGGCTTGAGTACTTCAGCAGATGAGCGGCTCTGGGAGAGCACCACCAACTACTTTACCCTTCCTTTATTTGACGAAGTCCTCGTGTGGACACTTGCACTCCGTTGTTGTTGCTTTAATGATACATTTGGCCGATTGGGCCTTTAAGCGTCACATGTGACGATTTAAGAAGACACCCCAATCTATGTCATGATTGAAATGCTGTTACAACCTTAAGGTGAATAAAACGCTCTCATCTCTTCTTTTTTTATGTTTTTATTTTAAACATAACCAAGTAAACCTAAAAACTACATAAACCTACTTCCTCGGTTTATTTTGAAAAGACACTATACATGCAATGAGCAGAAATGAACAGTTATTGGTTAATTGATGACTCTATTAAAGATATGTCAGATAAGTGAGACATGGTTGTTTTGTCTACAAATAAAGAAATGTTTTATACTTTCGATAATATTAAGGCGAGCAGCCAAGCTGGAACCACAAATTATTTTAGAGAAATATTCAACATTTATAACAAAAAGCATTGCTCTTTATCATGCATCATCTTCGTCAATCAACAAACCATTTAAAAGTCAAATTGTTTATTTAATATCTCATTTTTAATAAAACAATCAGTGACTCGTTAATCCATACTGACGTAAGTCATGTTTACATTTGACCAGAAGGTTTACTGATGACAATCAAAGAAACTGCCCCTGGTTACTCTATGAAGACCACATGCTGCTGCTTGCATTTACATATCAGTACTTCTTATAGTTTATATATTATTATATACATTTAACTTCTTATTGATATCAGAGTAATCCCTTGTAGCTTTGGTTGGCTTTGTTTTAAAGAGTACTGGCTGCACTATCTTATCATGCAGATCCTGCACAAACGCAGCCACACTACAAGAGAAGCTGTGTTTCCTCTGTGTGTGTGTGTGTGTGTGTGTGTGTACATGCCACGTGTTGTCTAAGTGTCGGCCTGCCTTTCCTCACTTCAGTTGACCTTAAAAAAGGCCAAACGAGGAGCTATTACCTCCCTGCGCCCTGCAAACTGTCCGTACCAGGCACCAGCCACCACGCCAAACGGCCCCGGGTTTACCTGTCATTCCACGCCATTATTCACCACCGACGCTCTCACTGCTCACCGGGAATCACACAGAGAGCAGAAAGACTTCTTTGAATTGTGCGGAGAGGAATCTAAGCCGGTGAAAGATCTTGACATGTGACGGGGCTTTTGGCAGCCTGGATATTACAATCGTGTGTTACAACATTATAGGATTCATTTGTTTCCCCCTGCCCGTGTGCGTGTGTGTGTGTGTGTGTGTGTGTGTGTGTGTGTGTGTGTGTGCGATGCAGCCATGCAGCAGCGTGTGCATGATTATGTGTGAAGGAGATGGAAACGATGGAAGAAGAAAAAGTGAGGAGAGCGCTCTTCTCTCCGTGCAGCAGCAGAGGAGGTCAGCGCTGCTTGTGTGTGGGAGGTGCAGGGCTTTCATACAAATTTGGTTTTATATAAAACAGCATTAGTGAAAGCAGAGCTGGCCACTGAGTGCACTTCACATGTTAGAAGAAGAGCATGGGTTATTAGCGCTTACTATGAATACATTCTTCTCTCTTTAGTTGGTGGGTTTAGTGTGGAGGACATAGAAGTAAATGGGAGCGATTCTGATGGTACCGAGCTCAATGCACATATGGCAAACGGTGAGCAAAGAAATGCAGAAGAAGGCTGGTGGATCTCACTTTGAAGAAGTGATCGCCGGCGTTTGAATTACACTGTGGCGCACAACATGGTTTGTGACAGAGAACCATTTGAGAAGATGGAAAAGGGCCGGCTCTACATGGGGTGAGTGTAATAAATTCATCAGCACAGTCTTCATGGACGTGGAGGTCAGTAGAGAGACCAAGAGCAGTGTCTGTACCATGTAACATGTTCATTTCTGCTGAATAGGCATTTCAACATGGGCTCTCTAAGGAGTGAGCCTCACTTGGCCATTCAAAGAACTGCAGTTTTTGGCCCTTCCAAGCCGGCTTCATTTCTCACCACTGGAGGCGGGCAATTGGTCACACACACCTAGACCACGCCCAGAGCAGCTCCTCGCAGGCTGCCGATTGGTCCGTTACACCGTGGTTCTACTGCGTTCTCTGACCAGATGGATTTTCTGATCTCACGATATCACAAGGATCCACCCGCGGTGCCAGGTAACCTGCACACGTGACATATTCATACCAACATATTCATACAGACATGGTGTGCCGCTGTCACTTATTGTGCTGGTAAGAAGTCATTTCACGTATATTTCTGTGAGATGGCGTTTATCTTGTCAGAATCACGGATGCAGTAAAGACATTCTAGGATCTGTGTTCCTGAAGTAAGGAATCCAAACCCACATTACACTGACGTTTGTAATGACACACAGATCCAGCCTGTGTGTTGTGTGGGTCACTCTCAGCACTTGGTTCGGTTTAGGAAAACACCGTCGTCGGACTTAAAGGAGGCGTAAAGGAGGCTTCACTTGGGTCTTGAGGAACGGCAAAGACGAACTGTACTTTTACTACCACTTGTCAACTTTACTGCTGAGTTCCCCTCTGGTCCAAGCGCCAGCACCTGTGGGCTCTGAGCCACCCATTGTCTCCCATTGATGTTCAAGAGTAGACATATGAAATGAACCACATTGGATTGATATTCAACAGTAGAATTGTGGAGTGAACCACACCACACACTGCTGAGGTCATGCCTCAAGGCTGGCTTTTCTAGTACTGTGTGTCATGACAAATGTCCCGGTCCTGTGGATCCGTGTTCCTCACTTCTTATCCCACCTCCTCTCCTGCCCGCCCCAAGAAGTCGTTCTTTCCGTTCGTGGTGCGTCAGTAGCTCTGACCGTTGCATCTATAGTCACATGGATGTCCACTAGGATCCTGTTTGACTTTCCTTTGGCGTTCCGCCGCCACGTAATGAGCTCTGAAGAGGTCGTGGTCATTTCATGTACTTCTGTGCGACCGGGTTGAGATAAACACAACGCGGTCACAGTGGTGAGAATGAGCGCAGCGGTGCAGACGGGCCTCCTCCTAACACGGTCTGGGATTGATCATCGGTGGGAAACTCAATAGGAAACACTTCTAATCTAATGTTGTACGACTACTGACAGTGTTGGAAACCACAGCCCGTAAAGCATTCCCACTTCAACTGACACCGCCATCTATCTGTCAAATGTGCTTTCTATGCTGCCATTAAACACACGAGTCGCCATTAAATGTTACTTTCCACCCGGTGGTGAGAATCACATGTAGGGTCCTCTGTGATGAGGACATTTTACAACATGTCTCATCTCAGTAGAGTCTGGAGCAAAGCTGTCGGGGGGGGGGGGGGGGGGGGGGTTCTGGAAAGACGTCCGGAACCATATGAGGGAAACTGATGGGAACCAGCTGTTCAACTGCCACTGAAATGGTGTGAAGGCATCCCTCCTAAGGACACGTGTTGGACACACCTGCAGGTAAAAGCATTAGCAGGAACCAAAACAGCTCAGGAACTCCACACACACACACACACACACACACACACACACACACACACACACACACACATATATGTTGATGAGATAAACAGCGAGTAATAACAGGTAATACACTCATGTTAATGAAGAGGAATACTTTATGTGGGAACCAAAGAAGAAGTGATACAAAATGCTGTTTTCCTTTCCAGTATTTGATAATCTGTATTTATTTCATCTAATTTAAATTCATTCCACAATCGCTTGTTTTATCCAACCAAATGAAAAGCCGCTCTGCCATTGCAACTCAAATTGTGTGTGTTTATGTAATACTCGTTTATAACCAATGAATAACTCGGCTGAGCCCGGCTGTCTGCGCCTGTTCTAGATTGCGTACTGACGGAGGCGTACTGCATCCTACACTCAGTGAGTCTGAACCCGACTGTTACATGATGATAGAAGGTAGAAGTCCACCAGCAGACCGGTCACACCACGGGTTCACTGAAGTCCACACAAGCACGGCCGGGCCGGAGTCCAAGGCTCCCTGCTCTCAGACGTTGAACTGACACTAAACAGCTGCCTTCTGCTTCTCTTCTGATGTGAAACTAACCACTATTAATATCTCACCGCTGAAGTCTTGCATTCAAATGTTTACTTCAAGTGAAGAGTGAAGTTCATTCTCTGATGCTGAATGAATAATGAGTAAATGGTGCATCATATTTTGAGTTCTATATTTTGTCAGCCAAATCTGAATCTGAATCAACGTAACCACTAACATGTCTTTGTCAGGTACATGTAGTACTACGATGTAGTAGTCCACAGTAAGAAGTACACAGTTGAGTTGCATATTTTTTTGAAGTACTTTGTGGGCCTTTACCTGATATGTAGACGCAGAAGAAGAAGAGTTCAGTCAGTGGAGTTTGGGAACGACAAGTGGATTCATCAAAGAGGGGAACATGGGAACACGACACATCGCACACAAGGAAAACTAGGCGCTGCTTAGTGTTTGCCACCTTGTACAGTTGCACAAGAGCATGCTTGTTGGTGAAATATTAAAATGTGAGTTGTCTCACGAGTCAAACAAAGTAGTCCGCTCTCACTTTGTCCCCTCTCTGCTCGTCGCCGTCCTCCCGCGGAGCGACAGAGCGCTCACCGCTGGATCGATTAATAAAGCTCCTCCCTTTTCCTCTCATCCTTCATCCTTCCATCCCTCCATCCCCTCCCAGGAGTCTGGTATTGATCAGACATGTCCACATTAGAGGGAGGGGAGATGCTTTTATGATAATCCACCCACCCTCCCCGCCACTCGTAATGGCTGCATTAGACGCTCATCCCCTCCGCACCCGACACCTGGCCCTCGCTCTCTTTGGACTCACTGTTTGCATTACAACGCTGTTTAATGGGCTCTTTAGAGGGGCTGAGGGGGCCGGGGGGCGGGGGGAGGGCAGGAAACTTTCCAAGAGTTTCCAGTAGATGAGGACCCAGCGAGGAGCCACTGGGAAGGTCCGGTGCGAGAGTGATAGATGGCACCGTGTTGAAGTGGAGGGAGGAGGGAGCTGGAAATGGGGGTCCATTACTTATTACTGAATGCCCGCTCTGTCTAGCCACGCCACTCGACTCACTGTCTGATGGACAGACAAACTCTGGGAAGTGGAGCTTTGGATGAGTGTGTTCTCTGACCGAACCCAGACAGAGGGCCAATCAATAGCTCTCTCTCTCTCTCTCTCTCTCTCTCTCTCTCTCTCTCTCTCTCTCTCTCTCTCTCTCTCATTACTTTCCAGTGAAAACAATCCAGATGCCTTCTGACACACATGTAAAGAGTTTGTCCACGAAACAGATCCAGGGAGCACGCGTGTATCGGTGGACACCGGTACTGACCGGAACAGTACGAGCACACCAACAGCACGATGGACTGTACACACGCTCTACCTCTGCATTATTCACCAGGCTGGCTTGATGCAGCAGAGTGGTGGGGCTCTCAAGATGCCTGGCTCAGGGGTAAAAAAAACACAAAATTGAAAGAAAGAAAAGAGAGTGAGAGAGAGAGAGAGAGAGAGAGAGAGAGAGCCACCTGGACGCCATCAGTCTCAGCGAAGGTAAACATCTCCCACATTCCTGCCAGGCACGCTGGCCTACAGGGGTCAAAGGTCGTGATGACAAACGAGTGACCCGGGAGCCCTGAGAGGCCAAGAGAGGAGCCTCTGGAATCTCTCAGCAGGGGGACGGGGGGACACAGAGACACATTCAGCGGCCCAGGAGCCACGGATAAAAGGAAAGCGCAACACAAGGTCTCAAGGCCACTATGCAAGACCCAACCTGTGGCTCTCCCTCTCCCTCTCCAGCATTCCCCTCACTGCTGTTTTTTGGAAGTTAACACCAAGATATTATTCTCATCACGGACCCTTATTGTCAGGTTCGACAGCGGCTCGTTACAGATATCAGACCGGCCCAAAGGAAATGCGAGGGAAGTGGGTTTCAACTGCAACTGTGAGACTAAGCTTCTATAGTAGTAGGAAGTCAGCTGTAAGTCAGGAATGTGTAACGACAATATTTCATGTGTAAGGAACGGCGGACATGTGAGGGGGGGGAGGGTGACAATGATGAGGCTCAACTGGACTCGTCCCAGGTGTCCACCATTTCTGCTCCAGTATAAGCATTAATGTTGGTACTAAGCCGGGTCTTTGTAAGCTATCTGCAGACATTAGCAGAGGCAGTTATAGGGACACGTTAAAGGGACAGTTCACCCAAAAATCAACAGGACAAATGTCTCCTCTTCCTGTATAACGCTATTTATCAATCTAGATTGTTTTGGTGTGAGTTGCCAAGTATTAGAGATGTCTGCTGTAGAGATGCCTTCTCTAGAATATAATGAGACTAGATGGTACTCTGCGCTGTAAAAAGACCACAGGTGAGAGTACCTGTTTACAACAGCAATGGGAGCAAACACAGCAGCGAGAGGCCTGTTTTCAAAAATGTGTATTAGCAATGGAGAAAGAATGCTCCATGCAATCGATGCTTTGGCTGATTTTACAACCTGGGGAGGAACATCAGTGTGCAGCGCAACACACTCTGGTTTACAATATGAGGATCTGACGGAGTTACAACATTTAATCACGACTGTTAAGTGAGTGTTTGGCTAACCGCTAACAGCTAACTGAAGTACCAGGGCACACGCCGCTGTACCTCGCTGCCACTTGGCCGCTGCGTATCATACGATAACTTTTAGCCCATCGCTTGTATAACGTTACAGCGACGCTCGTTTTTCAGTGTTTTTGACGACACTTTACATTCATCCAGTCACCGGGAGGCTGCTGTTCAAAAGTCAATGTTGGTGGTTTTTGTCACGTAACTCGCTTACTTCCGAAACGGCCCTTCTGTGGTTATTTGAACCCAAATGACAATCTAACTCAGCGGTTTTGTTGCCTAAACCTTGTTCCACGATCTATTCCTAAACCTAGCTGAGAAGATCCAGGTTCATGGAGGATCTTCCTTACTTCAGTGTCCCTGAGTAAAAACACAATCAGCTCAAGGCTGTGCAGCTTAGCCTGACCCTGACCTCTGACCTCTCTGACATCAGCAGCCTTTGAGCACTTTCACAGGTACAGACTCTTCAGCACCGGGGTAATGCTCTTTCCTTTCAACATCAGCTGGTTGCGTAGACAGACGACAGAAGCTAACCAGATACAGTGCGAGTCAGACGGAGACCATGGGAGTGTGTGAGCGCCGAGACTACGAGCTTCAACCCTGCTTGACCTGTGAACTCCCTTCCAGCTTTCTTACGCACCCAGACAAACACACTCGTATTCCCATCCGCATTAGCAAAATACTTCCTGTGGAAGCTCATAGCAACTCATGGGCGCAATGACTCGTATCAGGACATCTGCTGCCTTGTCCTTCCCCATCTCCATCCAGCCTCTGAGGCAGCGAAGGCAGGAGAGGAATGAAGAACGGAGGGCATTTATGCAACGCAGAGGCACAGAGACAATGCAGTTCCTTGAATGGCCATTTGAGGCTCTAAAAGTGAGTCAATCCCCATAGACTCCCATGTTAAAATGCCCATCTTTGCAGACAAAGTTACCATGGTTAGTGCCTGGTTGTGGGCGACTGTGGGTAGAGCGGGGTCCTCCTTCAATCAGAGGACCGATCCCCGGCTCCTCTAGTCCACGTCCACGTGTCCTTGGGAAAGACACTTAACCCCAAATTGCTCCCGTAGCTGTGCCGACGGTGTGTGGATGTGTTATGTTAGATAGTCCTGATGGGCAGGTGGCGCCTTGCGTGGGATCTCCTGTCATCAGGGTGTGAATGGGTGAATGATGACATGTAGTGTAAAGAGCTTTGAGTGGTCAGAAGACTAGAAAAGAACAACAAGTCCATTTAGCATTTACAAAAACGTGTTCGGGTCTCTATAGCTAATACTCCCGTTCATGACAACTGTACGGGGAGAGATTATTATTATATTATTATGCATAATATAATAGTTATGCATAATTAATTGCGTAGCTTTGAGTGAAAAGTCTGTTTACTTTCTTTCCGTTTGTCTCATTTTGTTAAAATCAACATCCTGTTTCATATCATAGCTGACATGGAAGGTCCAAGATAGAAAACGTTGTCACATATTAGCTGTTTGTCATAAAACCCTGAGACATAATGTAGAACGGCCGTGACAAAGTCCAGTGGATGGACGTGTAGTATTGAAGGAGACCTCGGGTTGGACTCGTACCTCTGCCGTCCCCTTCGTTTGTCCTGGTTGGTGGTGCTGTCAAGCCCCGCCCACTGGAGAACATCAGCATCGATATATAGCAGGGTTTTGATTGCGAAACGTTATGCTCATTTCTGTCCCTACCTCTGACAGCCATGTGATCTTAGTGAAAACTAAATTAGCAGACACACACACACACACACACACACACACACACACACACACACACACACACACACTTCAGCAGGGAGCAGGCTAGAGAGCCTGTCACATAGCAACTCACAAAGGGAATAATTCAAACACCGAGCAGCACCTTTCATAAGCTTCCCCCTAGTGCCGTTGCATCAAACTGGGGCTCGGGTGTCAACAGAGGGGACAGAGGTGGAGCGACTTTAGCCACATACAGACAAAGGCTAGACCTTCATGGAAGGTGGGTCCTCGTTTACCTCTGATATGATGCTGTATTATCACAGCGATTCACTGTGTGAGCTTATCTTGTGAAGGGTTGTGGGGTCCCCGGCCTGGTACAGATGGCGCTGGATAAGAGCGCCGGTTGGGCTTATTCCAGAGAGTTGGTTATAAATCATGTGAGTTTTAGCGGTGGCATTGCAAAGATGTGATTAGATGCAAAGAGCGGCACAACTTGAAGACGCATCCGTACGAGTTGACGACATTTAAACTGGAGTTCAACATTTGGGCATATCCCAGGGCTTCATGAATATGCTTCATAAACGTACAGAGATAACGATGAACAATTTAAGGCCAATCTTAAACAATAGCGTAGCTGCACAGACTTTTTTACATTTGGCAGCCTGTGGCTCTAAAGTCTACTTCCTGTTGTTTCTCAAATGTCTTCGGCTCCTCCGTTACTCTTTGAGGTTTTCTTGTCCGTTATTCTTGTTTGCCATCTCGATGACGTCCACTGCTTTTGTGAAATGGTTCGCCCTACGCTCTTCTAGAATTTCCAAATGTTATCGGACCAAATCCATCAATCTACCGTCTAACAGCCACGCCGGTAGCGACGGCTGTCTACCTCATGATGTAAGTTTAACTAACTTGGTTTGCGATTGGCCAGCGAGCCTGGAACGTGCACGCAACACACGGCAAATACTCAGCATTCACCGTCTGCCAGTACACCGCCGCTCGAAGGAGCGAACACGGCGGAGATGTAGGCAGCTATTCAGGGCTCTTCAAGTAGAGCAGGAGGGACCAGGCTGGTGCAGAAAGCTACACGAGGGGTTAGGCTCACGGTCCTGCAGCGATGCTTTTGGATTTCACATAAAAACACAAAGAAAATACATTGTGAATGTGTATTCCTGAATGCATAAAGCCTCTTGTGTCTTCAGTGACTGAGATAAATAAAGTTGCTAGAGAACGATGTATTTTGTGTACAATGAACTCACAGTGTATTTATCAAAGTTCTGCCGTTAGGAAGCTGCTAGATGCAAAATATAATATCTACTTTGTCTGAACAGCTACACCAGTTATGACTCACTGTCCTCATCCGGTCTGAATGTGGACTGTGGGAGGGTCCCACAGTCCGAGGTACAGGAAACTCAAATAACATTGTATCTATGAATACAAAGGTGGAGGAATCATATGTTACAAATGAAACATTTTGACAAACCTTCTCAGCAGAACAACACTGCCGTTATCGTGAATTCATTTGACCACAGTGAAATCGGATATCGTGACGACGCTGATAAAGATAATCTCAAAAGAAAAGAAAGAAAGATTGAGAGCAAAAAAACCAATCCTCATTTCGTGATCATCTCTGCTCCCGCTTGATCTGGAACCCCCTCCAGCCATGCAAGCCTTTTCAGAAGTAGGAGGTGGTGCTGAGAGCTGTGTGTGTGTGTGTGTGTGTGTGTGTGTGTGTGTGTGTGGGGGGGGGGGGGGGGGGCTTACCAACAGGTTCATCCGGAGGCCTTAGCTGCTGGGAGTGGGACACATTGTGACCTCCCCCGGGGCTTTGGGCACAGCGAGAGCTCGGGGAGGGGGGAGGAGAGCCGAGGGGAAGGAGAACACAGGGCCTGTCCGTGTCCGACTCGTGTTTAGTTGTGATTAGATTGGCCGGCGTCTCTGTGGTGGCTGTAGATCCATCTGCCGCTCGGGGCCGAGCGGTGTGTTCCCGTCGCCACCCTCATGACCTCAGACCTAAACACACCAATTAACCACCGCTGGACTTTCCACTTTTCCTCAAACTCTGCTCCAAACAAACACACCACTACATCTGACCCCCCCTCACCCTGCCCATTCTGCCTCTGATCTGCTGCCTCTTGCTCTGACTCACAACAGAGAACATCGCTCCCTTTTAGCCAGGGAACACACTCCCTCGTACCGGCACATCCAGCTTCTAAGACGCAGAGCAAGCAACAAGAATATCAATCAAGAGTTGTCTTTGTTTACACGGACTTTGGGCTGATATTGACATTAATTAACAATAAACAATTAACAATGTTCTTACTTTGGACGCCTGACCAAGGTTACTACAAGTAGGTTATATACCACTTATTTGATTTATACAATACTAATTGGAGGAAACATAATTGCAGCTCAAAATATGAAATGTTAAATTCTATGTATTAAATATAAAGTTGATCAGTCCACCAGTTGTTGAATGTCTCAACAACTACTGGATGGACTATTGTTCATTGTTCCCAGAGGGTGATCCCCCGGTTGTTCATCTAGCACCACCGTGAGACTGACGTTTTAGTGTCAGAGTAAAATATCTCAACAGCTATTGGATGGTTTAACATGAAATACACATTCATGTTCCCTTTAGGATGAATCGTTGTATTTTTGGTGATCCTAACGTTTCAGCGAGGGCCGTCTTCAGATCAATATTTTACTGAATCCAATCCTACAAAACCGCTGACATTCCCATCAGCCCAGCTGTACTTTGAGTTTAGTGCTGCTAAGTAACATTAATAAACTAAGACAGTAAACATTATACCTGTTAAAGATTAGGAGGTTAATGTCATCGCAAGCATGTGGATATGCTGACATCAGCGTTTAACTCCAAGACTCTAAGGGGGCTTTCACGCCTAACCGGTCTGGTTTAGTTAAGACTAACCCAAGTCCGTTTGGGCTGCTGTGACAGCCGTCAATCCAACCCTGGTGGTGACCAACGACTGAACCGAGGTCTCAGTGTCTGCATAAGGTCATATACATGTTCATCATTGAGAATAGCCACGCTGACGTACATGTGTTGATTTGCATGTTGCAAATGTTGCTAAAACTGCTGTGCTTGTGTACGTTTGTCAGCTCATTAAGTCCATTAAAAGGTGTGTGACAACGATCCAGCGGTGAAAAGCACGGAGACGTTGCTGTACAAGTCGCTTCATGCGTCCGTCGGCTCCCCAACATTTACAGCAGTGTGGGAACACAAACAGTGCGCTCCTGTCTCGACCTGTTAGTCCTCACTCACAACGTTCGGTCGATTAGCAGTCTAATAATACTGATGATGTGTTTAATCAGTCATGTCTTCATGAGCTCTTTATGACACCAACGGACCTAAATGTACACATCAGAAGCGTTCAAGTGCTCTCAGTACTGACGGCGCAGGACGCCAATCACCGAAACATGTCAGTCTGTATGCTTCATGGCATTTCCTTATTGTTTATTTGTAAAAAGTCACCTTGAACAGGAACCGGACCAAAAAAATACATATTCTCCCTGGGTCCGAACCGAATGAGCCCATCTACAGGTTAGGGTTAGGACTCGAGTAGCTGATAACGGCAAAGACCCACGGTTTGGTTTAGTATTATTCTCACCATGCAGCTGCACCCACAGGATCCCCCGGGCCTATTTCTTGTCCCTGACTGTACGTTGTGGAGCGTTATTGTGTCGGTTTATAAGTAATAAGCATTGGTGGGATGTTTATTGAAGCCGTCATAGTCTTTAGTCTTCACATTTTGCCATAACCGTGCCTTAGTGTTACAAAGAGCTGCTGCCGGTATGTGAATGAAATGTCAGCCAATGTGAAGCTTTGAGCCAACGACAACAGGGAACCTGTAGTAGAACCTGAGTAGGATAAATTAGATTAAACACACACTATTACTTTCACATTAAACATTAGACTTTAGAGTTAAGATACTTTTGATCAAATAAATGGGAGTCAGAGTTGCTGAATTTGCACTTCAAGAGTGTTTTATTTCCCCATATCCATAATCCATCTCTTGTATGCCTCGCTGCCGGGGGTTGGGGGGGGGGGTGATTCAGGTTTAAGCTTTAGAAGTCTGTGTTTCGAGGAAGCACAGAGACAGAGAAACGGATCTCTGCAGGGCTTGTGTTGTGGCATGGCCGTGTCGGGGCCGTGTCGGGACTTGCAGCGGCTGAGTCTTGACACTGAGCCCGGCAGCTCCTGAAGGGTCCCAAGCATGCAGCGGTGGCCTGTGAAGGAGCCGGCAGCGGCACGGCAGCGGCACGGCGGCTGGCACTCTTCGCTTTGGTTGCCCTCTTGGGGGTCGGTGAAAGATAGATTTGTACAAAGGTATACCTTTAGGAATTAAGAATGAGTAAGAATTAGAGCTCACAGAATGAAAACAGTGAAGACATCTTTGAAGAAGATAATTCCAATGCAACCTGTTGACAGCGAGGTCTTTGGATTTCTGTATTGTTTAGTTCCTGTGAGTAAAATGCTTTCACATGTATAGTATTGAGGTTGAAGACTTCTAGACAGAGATATCAAAACCATGGAACATAAAGCCAGAAGCACCAAACTAGCAATGTCCTTAATGTTTCTATCAGCAGGACGTCAGATGTCAGTTCTTACCAAATCTGCCAAAGCTATGGTGGTGTTGGGTTTCGGTTGCTGAGAATGGTCCCACTTGTGAGGTTGAAATATTTTCCTTTAACCGAGTCGGTCTGCTTTCAACCCGAACCACAATCAACCACGGTGCTCCCTAGCCTTTAGCAGGTTGTTTTAGCTAGCTTGATTAGCCAGCTGGTGGCCCCAGAATTAGATTCGTATGCAATTAGCTACAACAGCTAATCCTAGAAGCTAACGTCTGTATACTCACAGGCTGTACAAGGCTTGCCCCGAGATAGATCATTTTACACTGTAGCTTCGTTTACATGACTTATAGCCACAGCGGCCAGGGTGGACAGGGATTATTACTGGAAAGCTGAAAAGAAACCAACCAGGAAATGAGAAACAAACACCTCTTGAATCAAAGTAACCTCTGTGTGTTTGACCCATCCATCAACAGATGCTATTCAAATGGATACTAGTGGTCACGTGTCTGTTTAAGGTGCAATGTGTACGATCTAAAAATGAACTCAACATTATCAAAAGAATGTGTATTTATGAATGGATGAGCGGCGGTATCTGCTGAAATGAGCCGGCTAGCTGAAGCCGCTGCATGCCCTGCTGCTAGCTAGCGGTTGGCTTTTTAAATGTTTGTTCATAACTGGCGACTGTAGATTGATATTGAGTGGTTCAAGTAGCAGAGATGAAACGCTGGTCTTTATTTATTCGGGGTGTCTTGAGAGCACAGTCTCTCTCGTGTGTGTGTGTGTGTGTGTGTGTGTGTGTAGCTTTCCTGTACAAACTCAGTTGCATTCAAAGTGATGTGTTCTTTTTAACTTGTGTTTGTGCAGGCAGTGAGAGCCGTGGTGGTTGAATAGACAAACAATGAACCAGGTTCAGACTGCTTGATTGAGTAAGTGTACAGCTTTGATTCACAGGTGCTCGCTGTTCTCTCCAACCGAGCTTGACCCAAGATGGCATCAGCGAGGCAATTTGAAATGAATACAGCAAAGGAGAAAATTGGATTGTGAAAGCTGCTTTACAAGTCTGGGCTGATCGATGCTCGCATGGCGCGCACACAGAAAATCTTCTCTGAGGCTATCATTTCAACATAAGAGAGGAGAGGTGCCTCATTAGGAAGGCTGGCGTTGCAGAACTGAAGACTTCAGACAAACTTATCAGCACACAAGACCCATTTCAGGGAGCGTTCGCAGGACTCGACGCGGCCAATTTTGACTTTGTTTTTCCCACTACAAGTCGGGGCAAATGTGTTTCTGGCTCTCCACATGCGCAGACAAAGAGACAGTGGTAATCCCCGGAGTGAGCGCTGGATTGTTTACTACACGGCCGGTCTCTCCGTTTGACACTGACGCACTCTCACAGGGCCCAGAAACCGGGTCGCCTCCAAGACGGCCGAGACAATGAAGAAGAAAGGCTGTCTCTCTCTCGCACGCACACACGCACGCACGCACGCATGCACACACACACACACACACACACACACACACACAATGTGGCATATCCCCTGCCAATCAAGTCTCACCCCTGTGTGTTGACTTCATTAGTCCTCCAGATGCTTGTCTAATGGCATTCAGCGGCACACACAGTTATATTTTGCTAAAATGACACATGTACACACATGCATGCGACAACATCACGGAACAAAATTAGCTCCCACTTGATCTTTTTTCTGTCTTTTTCCCCCCGAAATTTCGATGTCACTCACTCTCTCCCTCTTTTCTGCTTCTTTAGTGAAATGTGAGACTCTGGCAGCATTCCTTTCTAAATAGCCTCTGAGAGAGAGGGGCTATGAGAGAGAGTGTGTGTGTGTGTGTGTGTGTGTGTGTGTGCGTGTGTGTGTGTGTGTGTGTGTGTGTGTGTGTGTGCGTGTGTGTGTGCGTGTGTGTGTGTGCGTGTGTGTGTGTGTGTGCGTGTGTGTGTGTGTGTGTGTTTCAGACAGAGAGAGTGCTATAGATAAAGAGAGTGAAGAAATCTTTTTAGGAAAAATGAAAGCCAGCATGTTTTCCTTATTATTCATTCTAGATCTCTATTTAGAACAAATGGGCGGCCCACTTGATTGACCCGGAGGCCGACACAAGCTCGCAGATTACAGCTGCAGCATGGCTCACCAGCTCCTAAACAGGAACACATTTATGTAAAAGCGAGATCCGTACGCCCATATGAACAGCCTCGGCGTGGCGTGTCGGGCGGCGCAGCTGACAAGTCCGTCGGGACGGCCGGCGTTAATCAGAGCAAGATGTTTATTTTCATCTCTTTAATGATCAGGATAGACCCGCTCCACACGGACACCGACATGTTCTCCACCAACATACATCTGTTTGTGTCATGATCAATCCGCTCTGACACATGCAAGTCCCATCAGTCGACCCCTGAGCCCCCCCCCCCTCTCCCCGGATCCACACACACACACACACACACACACACACACACACACACACACACACACACACACACACACACACACACACACACAGCTGGGCCTCCCCAACAGCCATCAGGCTAAGGGACATAATTATCCATGCTGCTTGGGACATTCCTGTTTGAGGGTCGGGGGGGGGGGGGGGGGGCCTCCACCTCTTCTTACCTCCTCTTTGCATGCGCACACACACACACACACACACACACACACACACACACACTTCTTCATGCATGGTTATTTACTTTTATGGAAAAGTTGTATTCCAGCACACCCTACAGATTATCTCTGTAAGAACGATTGAATGCAAGTAGGAACGCAACATGTTAAAGAAAAGCTATGATTGATACTTATCCTCCCTTCTCCAGAAGTTGAAAGATATTGCAGCTTGAGTTTTTGTACAATAATTTTTTTATGATACCTAAAGTTATTGAGTCAGACGGGACAAGACACACGAGCGCCAACAGCAGGTTTTAAGAACCTTTTTACCGTAACGTTTTCCTCCAAACAAACTGAATGTGTCCTCCTCCATCACACATTATACAGCTCACAGGTCGACCACATGGTCGGCAGGTGGAGCCCTGAACATGCTTCAGATGCAAAGGTCAAAATTCAGCTACGCGACAAACAGCTTCCGTCTTATTTCCCTCTTATCTTTAGCTATGTTACGTATAACTTAACAAAAAAACAAAAGACAAAATAAATCAACGTGAACATCTACCTTTCCCTATTACATTGATATTCAAGCAGACAGACACAGCGTAGAGAATAGCTGGTGAACGCAGCGGAGCATTCAGGAGTTGGTTGAGACCAAAACAGAGAAAAAAGGAGAGAGAGAATGCTCATAAGGTGACACAAACACGACCACAACACTGTGTGTCTGCTGGATGTTTCCTAACACGATAGCAACTCTAGAAGGTGATAATATGTGAATGTCGAGACCAAAAAATTTAAGTGAAAATAAGCATCTTCTGTTCTCAGGGAACATTAAAGGCTAATTATCTAAATCACAGCAGGAAGTGAACTATGATGGATGTTTGCAACAGGCAGTCTGGGTAATGACTTCACTGGTCATCTCAGCTTCCTCCTCCAAATGAAATGGACTGAACTGGGGTTTGTTTGCAATCCCGTGCGTGCGTTTCTTGCAATGTCAAATACATTGTTTTGTGATAATAATGGTAAAAACTAGTTTAATAAGCCACGTTTTATTAAACCAGAAATATCCCAGATTTGTTCCAACATAAAAGAAATGAAAAATCCATGCAAAAGTGACCCTGTGGCCTTCTTGTCTGTCCAATTTATCAGCGGTGTTTTCCATTTTGGTCGTCTATCTCTCTACCATGTCACCGTGAGCGTGGAGGTGGGGCTAATTGGCGCGCAGCAGGGGTCAGTGAGTGGGTGGGGGCGGCGGAGGTGGCGGGGTGATGAAATTGGAAAAGCATGTGGAGATAGATGTGACTGCAAGACGAATCCAGACACTTCCAGATGCCCGGGCGCTGAGGGGCCGAGGGCCGCAGCAGAGCCACCCTCCCGGGGGATGTGACTCACCTGGAAGGAGGGCCAAGCACTGCCAGATGTGGAGGAAGCCGCCTGGGTCCCTCACGCCAAGCCCGTCTAACACTGTCTCGATTGTGCTGCAGCATATGCTTCCAGTCAAGGGTGAAAAATGCAGGCACCAGCACATGCCAGAAGTCTTTCAAGCATAGCCCAGCAGTCAGCCTCCAGCCTCACACCCACTCTGATCCATACACACAAACACACACACACACACACACACACACACACACGGAGCAGATCCTCCCAGTCATCCAGCCAGTGTAGTACAGACATGTCACCACGCAGCAAGTCAAGGCTGGTTAAACTATAAAGCAGCTAGAAGGGACCCAGTCCAGACAACCAACCCTGGGGATATCAGCGCACATCACTCCGATAAACACACACACCGAACATGGTCCACCTCACAAAACATGGCAACCCTTGTCCAGGATGGAAGCAGTGAAAACGCAGACAGGGGGGGTGGGGGGGGGGGTAATAACATTACATGTGCTGTGTCTCAGCATTAGGACACAGAGGCTGAAGTGTCAGCCAGGAAACCAAACAAACACAGATGCCACTGAACGAGTCGCCTGAGTCAGACCGGATGATTTCATCCCCGTCGTAACATCCACGTTGTGCTAATGGACCCTGAGATCCACGCGGCCGGGACAGAACCGGAGACGAGAGTGACACGGTCGGGAAAAACCCAGCCGGCCCCACTCAACCCGACGCCCACTCTCAAACACACACACACACAAGACGCTGATTCTGCAACGCAGGAGAATCGTCACTTGGCCCGTCTGTGTGTCTTTGTGTGTCTTTGTGTGTGTGTGTGTGAGAGAGCCTTGGAGGTGTTTCTGAGAGTGTGTAGGGACACGCAGCTGGTGAGCACACATCTCTTTCATACAGCAAATCTCATCCAAATCCCCCCTCACCTGGAGCAACACACACACACACACACACACACACACACAGATGGCTACCTCCCCGCCTGTAAAAGTCCGAGGGCCCTGTGCAGGAATGTGTGTGTTGCACAATGACCTCATTGTGCCGTGATATGGCTTGTCTGAGCCACGCTCTGTGGCAGAGTCACACCTGTTCCACCTATGCCAAAGGGCTGACAAAGCCTGAGTTACATCAGTCAGCATTTAGAGCACACACACACACACACACACACACACACACACACACACAGATGAGAGACACATGCGCTCACATGCAGAGACACACACACACACAGTGCTGATGTGGCACTGTCTGTGTCTGCAGCAGGGTGGCTCCCTGAGCACTATTATATTCAATGAGCTTTGATAGGTTATGATGGTTTGACATATTTCAAAGTGCTTCATTTGCTGTGACTTGTAGACTGTTTGAATGCGTTCACAAAGGACAACAGAACAGGCTCAAACAGGACACTCTGATTCCTAGAACTCTTTCAGCTTCCAACTGTATCTCCTCATACAAAGGACACGACGACAATAGAGCTTCATATGAAGCTATGGTGCTGTAGGTAAGACAGGACAGTGTTCACTGTACACAAGCAACTACTAAACAATGTGTGATTTAAATGATAAAGCAGACATGAAGTTATTAAAAACATGAACAGGCTCCAGCTTCTCCAATGTCCCGGGTTTCTGTTGAGCTCTGTTTCATTTCACTGTAAATTAAATACTTTTGGGATTTTGGACTGTTTGCCAGACAAAACAAGACATTCATATTGGCTTCTTGGAAACTGTGATTATCATTTTTCTTCTTTTTTTTATCTCACATTGAAATACTCAACGACCGACGCATCATGGAAATGATCATTATTTAACAATAACCACCGTTCTGAACAAAGAAAAGAGGACTGTCCTACACGATCTTACACTTCCATTACACGCAATAAGAGGATGAACATGCCACACCCATGAACAGGTGATCTCTGGGAAATGAAGTGCAGGAACAGGGCGCCAAAGATTGGATGAGAAAAACAAACCACACACACTCTGACGTAGTTTAAAGACTACCCTGTAGGGTAGGTGGGGCTGGAGGCTGAGTGGACTTTCACCCAGGAAACCGCTGTTCATGTCCCAGTGAGACCCAGTGAGTGTTGAGGCTTTACCAGAGTTTTCATACATATAACCTCTGTACTTTCCCGACGCCAACAGCGTAGTTATTTTACATAACAAACATACTTATTGTAACCTCAGCCACATCGAAGCCTCACCAAGTACACTTGTTGCCTAAACCTAACCGAGTAACCCTAAAAACAAAACCTGCGTTAGAAGTTTATTTAGACTGGATACGTATAACTGTACAGTGACTCAGTCTTGAGGGGGTTTTGGCCGTGTTCAGGGCTCAACACACACCAACAGAAGCTCGTCAGACAGAAGGAAACAGAAGCTTGAATCTTTAAAGTAAGATTTGGATCACGGCTACGCACGCAAAGCAAGAGTGGAGTGCGAGTGTTCTGCGGTTTGTGTAGGCAGTTTTTGACTGTTTGAATCTTACAGATCATCAGTTTAACTTTCTGTGAAGCTGAAGCGGACACACTGCAGGCTCTATGGGTCGACTTCTTCTTAGACGAACAGATGGAGCTGCAGACTGAACCGTTTTAAAGAAGGGGAGATTGCAGTGGGAGCACCGGGGTGTCAGGTGCAACGGGGTGGCGATGGCAAATTGTTTTACATGTCAGGGTCTGCATGCAGCGCATGGATCGTATGTATCCCTGAGTGAGTCTCTCTCAGTTCACATGTGTGTGTTAGGAGGAGGGAGAGAGAGAGAGAGCACACGCACATGCGTCGATACGAGTAAAGCAGGTTTTAAGAGAGCCCACGTACCGAACCTTTTCAGGGGCCCAGTCTGTTCTGAGCCTGCCGACACCAGCCGAGACTTGTCGCCGTCACATCCTGGAGCCGCGACACGGAGTCATTAAGACGAGGTTGCCTCAGTGTCATTTGATCCGCCGGCTCATTGCTCCGACGGGTCCCCAGTGCCGGAAGAGCACTTCCAGGAAAGCTCGGACACTTTGATGATAAAGGCTTCGCTGGAGGGCCAGAGTGATCAGGGTCAGTGGGAAATGACTGCTGTTTGTCATACTATCACCACCACTCTGAGAGGAACCAATCAATACCAATCTAGTGAAGGTCCATCTGGGAGAGCTGCTGCTGCTGCTGATGCACACTAACACTGATGGGAGAGCTCTCTGGGCCCACCTCATGGTGTCACAATGAACTAATCAAGCAATAAACAGCAGAATCATGGCAGATTCACAGTTTGTGTCAATACTACATGTATATATGTGGAAATATACACATAGATACATATAGATGTATAGCACAAGATGTGTCAATAAAAGCTGATGATTTGTTCTTTAACTTTATTTTCACATTAATTCACGACTTGTTCTCCTGCATACCTGGGTCTTCTCTAAGGTACAGTGGTACAGCTACAGTGCAGAGTCAAGCTAGCCTGAAGCTAGCTGGACAACTTCAGCTATTATTGACTGAAACTGGACTAAAGTGTTTGTCAGCCATGTTTACTGATGACACAGACGAGACTGAACAACTGAAATATGATTCAAAACAAAAAAGGATGAAGTTTACTGAAAATATCCCATATTTTTGGGGGGAATTGTGCGTTTCTACAAACCATGTATTTGTTGAATGTTGACTTCTCCGAACGTCTCATGAACACGTTTCATCTAAGCTACGTATCGTACTTCTAGAAACGCACAATGCCGTGTGGTCAGTTGTGTTCAGGTAACAAAAGTCTGAGTTAAGGTTAGAAAAAAGATTATGCTTTATGCTAAAGTCATAACTATTTTGGGTTCCACACAGGACACCAACAGCGGTTTCCTTGGTGAAAGTTCCCCAGTTCCCGTTTCACAGTGATAAGATATGCATCCTCTTCTGTTCGTATGTCTTAGCTGTCTTCCGTGTGTGTGTGTGTGTGTGTGTGTGTGTGTGTGTGTGTGTGTGTGTGTGTGTGTCACATCTAAAACTATGTAATACATAGACTGCTGAGGCCTTGTCGGAGTCAGGGTGGTGGATGGACGTGGAGCAGGTCCAACTTTCCTGCAGAGACTGGAGTTCATGTCACAGAACTGCTTTTGATGTTCGCCTTTTTTAAATAACCCATACCATAATATTCTCTCCCGAACCAACCGTCCCTTACATGCTGCTTCCCCACACAAAGCCCTGAACATCGGACGTTATTCGTACACATCATGTTCATCTAAAACGAATCTCTCTGGCTGCAGCAGGTGAGCAGGAATTCTGCACAGAAGTTCAGTGTTGAACAACGTTCATCGTGTTGGAGCTCAGACACAGTTTGTGCCGTCGGGGGGGCTGAAGACGGTTCCCTTGAAATGTAGTTCCAATAAAAGCCGAACACAGTAACGCGTGTAAGTCATCTATAGCAAGTTGTTTTCTAAGAGACACGATGCATGGAGATTTTTATGAATGTAATTATGTCAGTGCTTCTATTCTCTCCACTGACTCTGTTGTGTTGAGGGGAAGCAGACGAGAGATATCTTAAAACCTGGAAAAACAGAAAACAAATCTGTCTGGATGGATTTCTCACACTGCCACTCGGTCGGTGTTCCTTCACACAGTGACACTCTACTTACCTCTCTAGCAAGGGACGCTTTGTCAATGTTACATGCATAATGTCTTTTCAAAATAAACTTCCTACATAGGTTTACTTATTCACTAAATGTACTTTTGCACCAAAACTACTTGGTTAGATTTAGGCAACAGACGCACTGGATTAGGGTTCGGAACAGACCACGGTTTGGGTTGAAATAAGTATGCTTCATGCATAAAATAACTTTCTGTACAAACAGACACATACGGTGCAGCTTAGTGTGCCGGAGCACCGCTGCAGACGCTGACAGCGGCCAGATCCCGGTGTGTTGAAACAGTGATCTGGGTCGGGATGAGAGCGCGGTGAGTTCGCGCTGGTGCTGTGGAGGCTGCAGCTGAGCGCCCAGAGCTGTGGGATTGTGGGATTGTGTCAGGCTGAAAGGGGATCCAGCACAGGGCAGAGAAACACAGCAGCTCCCCCTCACTGCTGGAGCACACCGCTGACACGCTGCCAAGTTCTCAGGGCTCCACAGCACACACACACACACACACACACAAGTGCAAAAAGTACATATTCATACAGAGGTGCGCACAAACGGTCACATGGCATTTACACGTACACAATACAACACACGCATCCATAGTCATAAACAAAAAAATAGGATACACAAATAGACACACACACACACACACACACACACACACACACAACATAACATGCACAAAGTTACAAAAGTAGACTCACACTTCAAACTAAAGCTTTGCTGAGTTACAGAAAGCACATAATAATATCCTATAACATGCTCCTCAGTGAAGACTGAGAGATGCAGACATAAGAGCACATGTTCAACAGCCAAATGGATTCTTTTGTTTGCAATTCATCTCATCTCTGCAGCAAAGTGTCGAGCTAATTCAATTCAATTCAATTCATTTTAACTTTGCCTCAGAGGACTTTACAATCTGTACCCATACGACATCCTCAGAACCCTCGCATCAGAACAGGAACAACTCCCCCAAAAACCCCTTTAATGCATATGATGTAATTTATTCATATAACGAGATTAATAAGCAGAATAATGATGGACAAGTTACGACTCCTAATAATAACAGCAGCAGTGGATAGAGTAGACTAACATTGAAAATAAAAGCAGTAATGGTATCAGTAATAGTAATGTGACTAATAATAATAATAATGATGATATCAGTAGGTGTCAGCAGGACCATGGCAGGAGGCAGGATCAAGGTCCAGATATAACCACGATCCATGGACACCTGAGCCAACCCCAACTATAAACCTGAACCAGCCCTAACTATGAACCTGATCCAGCCCTAACAGTAAACCTGATCCAACCCTAACTATAAACCTGATCCAGCCCTAACTATAAACCTGATCCAACCCTAACTATAAACCTGATCCAGCCCTAACTATAAACCTGAACCAGCCCTAACTATAAACCTGATCCAGCCCTAACTATAAACCTGATCCAGCCCTAACAGTAAACCTGATCCAACCCTAACTATAAACCTGAACCAGCCCTAATTATGAACCTGAACCAGCCCTAATTATGAACCTGAACCAGCCCTAACCATCAGCGTTATCAAAGAGGAAAGTCTTAAGCTACTCTTAAATGTGGTGAGTGTGTCCGCCCCCCGGACTGAAACTGGGAGCTGGTTCCATAGAAGGGGATCTTGATAACTGAAGGCTCTGGCTCACATCTTACTTTTTAAGACTCTAGGAACCACAAGTCTTCTCCTTCTGTATGAATTCATGTCACATTAATGTTCAATACTGACTTTGCTTCTTCCCCAGAGTCTTTCTCTCCTCACAGGTTCTCGTGGATCCTGGTCTCAGTGAGTCTTCAGTGAGGTTAACATCAGGAAGTTGCAGGTCATACAGGTTGTTTTATCCTTGAGACATGCTTGAGGTTTAGTAAACTAGTTGGTTTCGTCTGGCTTGATCGATAGAGATAATTGGGTATCATCTGCATAACAATGAAAGGTTTATGACAGTACTCATATCAACATCAACGTTGTATGTCCTTCATCCAAACAGGAGCGTGTCTACGTTCCCTCAGCCCTTCCTCAGTGCTATGTTCTTTCAGCGCTGTTTCCTCCCCGGTGTCATGCCAAAGTAGCCCATTACACCAAAACCACAATAGTCCAAAAAACGTTCCATTGAACCAAAAGGCCATTTGTCCTGTTTTCCAAAAACAAACGCCCATTTTACCGAAGATCCATTCCTCCATAAATAATCATTATACAGAATGACATCACCAGACCCTCCTGGAAGCAACATTTAATTTTCTACTATGATTAATCTATGACCAATCCCAAGTCCAGGAAAGGCAGTCGTAAAGAAGGTCTTTTCTCTGATCTCAAACATTTATAGAATAGCCATGGATGATGCTGTAGTTTCCGTGTCGTACGAGAACGTAGCACTTCCTATACAGAAAGAAGAACTGCCAACACACGATAACCGAGCCAGTAACATGTCCTCCATCACCTTGTTTGTGTGTTCTAGACACTTTACGGACTCGGAGGGATAGAAAAAGACACATGCTGGGCTTTCTGTTTGGGGACGGGTTTGAGCGTGACCTGTTGGGACCCATCAGGGTGAGCCATCAGCTCCCCGTCCAGTCGCTCCAGTTGTTGTGATGAGTTCCAGACTGGCTTCTACTCCTCGTCGACCTTCCCCCCACCTAAAGCCTGCCTCTGGACTCCCTTCATCCCTCGCTCGCTTTTTTTTTCTCCCTCCCTTGTGTCCCATTGCCGCACATCATCAATACCCCTCAACTCCTCTGTCACATACCCCTCCCTCCCACGCACACACAGACACACACCACTGCCCTTCACCCCCTTCAGCACCCCTCTGGAACCCCTCACTTCAAAAGCCTGCCAGCTTAACATGTCATTGATTAGAGCAGGAGGGGCCTGCGGCCTTAGGGGGGGGGGGGCTTTTCCCCAGCTATCCATCACTACTGGGGAATCACACACACAATCAGACAATCAAAGAAAGCACTCAGATCTCATACACATATCCATTAAGGCCTGCCGTGGACTCCTGTCTTCTCTGGTGCGCAGCACTCACGTCGTTACACTTTTATTCACTCACCAGCACTGGAAACAGATGGAAATGCAAACGCTGATAACGGCGACGTTTGCAGTGAGTCACCGTGTTTCTTTCCGAGCATCATCAATCATATGATGGTTTTCAAGTGCGATGGAAGCCGTCGCTCCGCTCTGCCAGTGTGTGTAGGTGTCAGTGCAGCGGGGTGGCTAAGGGGGTCGGTTGCGGCAAGTAGCGCCCCGGGGTGGTCCAATAAACATTAGAGCCTGTCTGTACACCTGCACACACATAGACATGGTCATGGACAAAGGTATGCTTACACACGCTCATACACACCCACCGAAACGCACACACACACACACACACACACACACACACACACACACACACACACACACACACACACACACACATTCCCAGGATGGACATGTGGCAGGCCACCCAGTGCTCTTGGTGCTCCTTTTCCTTTAAAACACATCTGGTAGCTCCATTAACACCACACAGGAGAGAGCAACTCCCTCCGTCTCTGCAGAATCCTCACTTACAATCCTCATCTAGACCGCACCACCTCGGCAAAGAGGATAATTGGCCAAATGAGATGTTTGCACACAGCCGACTGTGTATGTCAACAACCTATTTAACAGCGATTATGCCGTGAGCGGTGATGTTTTAGCGCAGGTTTTCCCCGGCTGCCGTCCTTCCTGCCCTACTCTCTCCCTCTCTCTCTCACACGGAGGCATTCTGTGGAGGTCTTCTCTACCAGGTGGTGCTGTTCTAGTAATGCGGAGCTCTCTGCAGAGTGTGTATCATGTTCATGAGGCAAATAACAGCTACTTTAACACGCCTACACGTTGTCTGTTTAAGCACGAGACAGTAGCCAAATCCACGGCGCTTCCCCTCAGTTATCTGGTGTAGTCATCGTCACGCTCCATCTATGTAGCACCAACTGTGTTCAAATGAAATGGATTGTGGCAGCTCTAACCTGTACTATACAGGCAAAGAAGTGCTTGAAAATGGAGTCACATTTCTCTCCTACAGATGATTTGATCTTGATCGTTTCGGTTCATCGTCACGTCTGCTTCGTCCTTTTTCTTGTGCTTTTTCTAAACATGCAGCCGTGTAATTCGACATCACGGAGGGAAGTAAGGCAAAGCACTTGGCTGCATGAGAGAACCTAAAGCCAAGGCAGCAACTCCGACATGATTTTATCTGGGTAAGAGCACAATCAAAACACCAAGAGGATGCTTTGCACCGCAGGGTACGGTGTCTTCAACACAGCGTTGTTTTACCATCTCCAAAGGGCCTGATGTCTCTGGCCACGTATTGATTTTAAGTGGCAGAAAAGTTGAGTCTCAACGTGTCGTCGGTAGCACAATATCATCAGCAAAAGCAGAATACATTTTTGAACGTGCCATAGAGAGGGATATCAGAACTTCCAGGGCCGTACGTAAGAAAGTGTCTTTAAAATCACATTGCAGGGTTTGACATTAACCGTGGCCCCGTGTTTCTCTGTGGCCCTGTGTTCCTCCGTGTTCCTCGTGTTCCTCCGTGTTCCTCGTGTTCCTTTGTGGCCCTGTGTTCCTCCGTGGCCCCGTGTTCCTCTGTGGCCCTGTGTTCCTCCGTGTTCCTCGTGTTCCTCCGTGTTCCTCGTGTTCCTTTGTGGCCCCGTGTTCCTCCGTGTTCCTCCGTGTTCCTCCGTGGCCATCAAACATCCCCTGTACGTGGCCCCCTTTGGCCACGTCATGAAGACGAGGCCGCTCGTCTCGATGAGAATACGGTGTCACCGGTTCCCTAACTGAATGTGAGGAGAGTGACAGCAGCAGTAAACTCAGTTTGGTTGTATTTTTGACTCCGTGTTGAGCTGGAGATAGATGGTGTATCTGTTGAAGTGTGTGAACTGAGACTTTGAGACAACAAATATTTTTAAATTTCAATAAATGATTTTATATTTTCATTCTGTTTCTGTCTTTCCATGTGTTGTGTCACAGGGAAGGAAGGCTGTGCTAGTCAGGTAGTGTACTGTAGCGTGTATATGTGACATACAGTATATATATATATATATATATATATAACATTATCCTTAGCAGACTTTGAGTAAAGACATTATATATACATAATTTTCTATACTGAAGCGACGTGTCCAACATTGACTCTGAAGGTACTTGGTTTCAAGCACTAGGAAACAGAGACTGTTCAGGCGTCGCTATTTGATGTGCTGGGAATTAGAATTTGTTGGTTCAACTGTAAAAAAGTACAATTTCACCTTGTAGTTACTTTTCCAGACAAAGTTGGACGGGGTTCTAGTTTACATTCCCAACGCAACTTATTTGCCGGGGAACCTTCGGCCAAGTTCCCCGATCGACAGCGTGGAGCTGGAGAACCGTGCGGATGGAGCGTATCTCTGGGCTCAGCAGAGAGAGACGCTCATCTCCCCTTCAGTGAAAACGCTCCGGGTCAGTGAAACCAGAGGGGAGAGAGAGAGTCAAGCTGACCAGACCCTGAACAACTTTCATCTCTGATTACACAGCTTCTCTCTCTGGAGTGTACACTTCTCCACCCCGGCATACTGATCAGGCCGATTAGCCCTCCGTGATCACTGCGGCTCCACAGCCTGGCTGACTCGAGCGCCCCTCCCCACTCCACCCGCATCTCTATCCTCCCCCCCCTCCCAAAACCCACTCCTGCAGCACCTAGGGTTATCGTCAGAAGTCTATAGCCCCTCCGAAGTCTCGGTAGAAATCAGCAGGGCTGTATCGGTGAGAAGGCCCGGGCCAGAGGAGGCCTGGGAGAGGAGGAGAGGTGCTCTGGCTCTTAAGAGACTCCCCTCCCGGCTTTTTGAAGGAGGAGGGCGAACGGAAGGAAAATCAATAGGCAACGAGCAGGAGGCCTGTGATGGCATGGCTAATCGGGTTTCTGCATTAATGTTTCAGATGCTGGGAGAACTCATTGCCTGGCTGGCTGCACTCAGGGCCTCGGTGCAGCCTCGCACAATAAGCAGCAAAACAGCTACACACAAAAGGCAGCTGTGCAGCTCGTAGGTTCGCACACATTCACTCACTCAAGCTTCAATGAGAAGGAAAGAAGTATCGCTGAGGACCTCCACTTTGTGTTTCCTCACACATTTTGGACAGTCAACCACGAACGCTATCGCAGAACACACCAATTTGGGGCTTGTGACGACGGTCTGGTTTGGCACGATTTATACAACCGATAATTCAAAGAGCAGATCAAGAAGTGATAACGCGGACAGGTCTGGGACAATTACCCGAACCAGACACAAAGAGGGAGGGGTTAGTACAAGAAATTGCCCTGAAAAATGCAAGCTGTAGAGATAAGCCCAACAACCTGGAGAATGCTGGTGTGTGTGTGTGTGTGTGTGTGTGTGTGTGTGTGTGAGCCGGAGAGAGATGGAGCGGTCGTAGCTGTGTTGGAGGAGCAGTCCTCCCAGACGCTGAATCATAATCTCTAAACTCTGCCGGCATTCAGTGTTTATGCCACAGTTTCCACATTGCTTTCCTCTGACATTAGCCGCGTATAAATCAGGCTGCGACAGACAGGCAGCTCCCTTCTAGAGGCTGGTACGGGAAGGGGAGCCGCCACGGGCTGCACCCTGGGCCCCCACCACCACCACCACCACCTCCTCCTCCTCCCCGCCTCACCACCAGATGTGCTCTGCTATCTGCTAACCCCAACCCCCCCAAACACACACACACACACACACACACACACACACACACACACACACACACACACACACACACACACACACACACAGGAACCCTCATCCCACCACTCACACTGACACCACTAATGCCTCCAACCATGCTGAAATATTCACTCTCTGCTCTCCTACGCTCTGGCTCTGCTGGTCTGCAGCTTTGACTACAACAACAACGGTGAGAGTTTAAGGCTTGATGTAGTTCTGCTGCTGCATTCAAGTACCCAACACAGCTTTATTTTATATTTAATAAGGCACAAACTTCTATCTTGAATATAGATGCAAAACATTCACTGATGTATAGTTTCTACTTCCCTTCAGTATCCACTCCCGGCAACGAAAGCATAACGGACACGTTTTAAGTTTAGGAAGCTACAAACACTTGAAGTTGAATTATTGTTTTTTCTCATTGGTCTTTATTTGACGGTTGCAGTGTAGAAATGATGGAGAAGGTCCCACGGTTTGAATCTACGGCGGCTGAGGAGGTCTCAACATAATTCCACGAGGAGAAACGTGTTGCAGCTTCAGAAGCAATTTAAGAAAATATAGAACAAATACAAGAATGGAAACGTGAAATTTAATGTAGCATTAAATCAAATGTAATGTATTTAAATGAATGTTGATTTAACATTAACAGTAAACCTCTTACAAACACAGAAAATATGCAAAGTCCGAAACACACAAACCCCCGAAAACATCCCAACAGAAACACGCTGCAGATCCAGTCAAGTCATCAGGAGCTCTGCAGGCCTCCAGCGGAGAGCTGGTGGAGCTCTGGTGGAGCGCTAGGAGTGCTGGTGGATCTCTAGGAGCGCTGGTGGAGCGCTGGTGGAGTGCTGGTGGAGCTCTGGTGGAGCGCTAGGAGTGCTGGTGGAGCGCTAGGAGCGCTGGTGGAGCGCTGGTGGAGTGCTGGTGGAGCTCTGGTAGAGCTCTGGCGGAGCTCTGGTGGAGCGCTAGGAGTGCTGGTGGAGCGCTGGTGGAGCTCTGGTGGAGCGCTGGTGGAGCTCTGGCGGAGCTCTGGTGGAGCGCTGGTGGAGCGCTAGGAGTGCTGGTGGAGCTCTGATGGAGCACTAGGAGTGCTGGTGGAGTGCTGGTGGAGCTCTGGTGGAGCTCTGGTGGAGCACTAGGAGCTCTGGTGGAGCTCTGGTGGAGCTGTCAGAGGGAACAGCTTCAGAACGTTGTCAAAGTGAAGTAAAGTTACTCACATTGTGTTTAGGACCACTGAAGTACAATATCAACTGCATCCTGTATCAGTATATGTGTCTGTGTCACCGACATCTTTACAACATTTTAGAATATTATAGCTCAATAAAATAAGCACAAGCTGTCATACAGAACACCAGGTAGTATTCTAGTACATGAGTACGGTATAATGGCAGTTTAGAGGTATCAGATGTTTGCCCTCGGGCCCCAAACCAGTTAACCCGTCCATGAGGCTATTGTTACCGTCAATATACATGAAAATACAAAATACGTTTTTCAAGATATCATTTCTTTACAGACTTTACTTTAGTTCCACGATCATTTTACATCACACCGTGGTGGCTCAGAATAAAACGGCAAACCTTAAGATTTCACTTCTAGTTGATTTAGAATGTGTTGTTTTAAATTGTGTGTACAGTGGAGTACATCTGGAACACAGTGAACGTCGCCACAGACTGAACACATACAACTACTGTCTATAGATTACTCTGAAGTACCACAGTGCTCTGAGTCTCTCCAAGGCTCAGCTCAGAGGGAATCAAAATATTAGATATATATATATATTAAATATTACACATTCTTTATGACGTCGCATGATCACACTACTGTTCACCAGGGAACGGACCTCAAGGCCTCTCAGAGGAACGATGAGCAACAAAATCAGTTTGTGTGGTATAGAATAGAGTTAATATAATATATAATGTAGTTTATATAATATATAATGTAGTTAATATAATATATAATGTAGTTAATATAGTATAGAATAGAGTTAATATAATATATAATGTAGTTTATATAATATATAATGTAGTTTATATAATATATAATGTAGTTAATATAGTATAGAATGTAGTTAATATAATATATAATGTAGTTAATATAATATAGAATGTAGTTAATATAATATATAATGTAGTTAATATAGTATAGAATGTAGTTAATATAATATATAATGTAGTTAATATAATATATAATGTAGTTAATATAATATAGAATGTAGTTAATATAATATATAATGTAGTTAATATAGTATAGAATATAGTTAATATAATATATAATGTAGTTTATATAATATATAATGTAGTTAATATAGTATAGAATATAGTTAATATAATATATAATGTAGTTTATATAATATATAATGTAGTTAATATAATATATAATGTAGTTTATATAATATATAATGTAGTTAATATAATATATAATATAGTTAATATAATATATAATGTAGTTTATATAATATATAATGTAGTTAATATAATATATAATGTAGTTAATATAGTATAGAATGTAGTTAATATAATATATAATGTAGTTAATATAATATATAATGTAGTTAATATAGTATAGAATGTAGTTAATATAATATATAATGTAGTTAATATAATATATAATATAGTTTATATAATATATAATGTAGTTTATATAATATATAATAGTTAATATAATATATAATGTAGTTTATATAGTATAGAATATAGTTAATATAATATATAATGTAGTTAATATAATATATAATATAGTTTATATGATATATAATGTAGTTAATATAATATAATATAGTTTATATGATATATAATGTAGTTAATATAATATATAATATAGTTTATATGATATATAATGTAGTTAATATAATATATAATATAGTTTATATGATATATAATGTAGTTAATATAATATAGAATATAGTTTATATGATATATAATGTAGTTAATATAATATATAATATAGTTTATATGATATATAATGTAGTTTACCTGATGTCAGGGTGAGGCTGAAGAGGAGAGATCATGCTGGGATGTCTTCTTCCTCACTCAAGGAGCCTGCATGGAAGTCTGGTGCTGGTCTACAAGCTTTGACCAAAGAGACAGAAGTACAATATATATATATATATATATATAACTCAAACAGATTTTCATACATCTGACTCTTTCAATCCTCTATTAAGAGGTTGGACCGCTTGGCTTGGAAGGTATCCATGGAAATGATTATTATTATTAATATTTGATTATATTATTAAGAAGATGGGTTCTAGATGACCTCTAGCACTGTTTGTAGTTGTTACTGAAAGATCTCAACAGTTATTGAATGGATAACCATAAAACTCCAGAGACAACAAATTATATCAGCTTTCATACAGTGCCATCATCGGACGATGAACTTTCATTTTGTGTTGAACAGCTTTAGTGTTTCTGAGTCAGAACTCTCCACATGTTTCTGCTGCAGGGCCTTACAGTCTCACGGCCCACAATCCTGGTTCTGGTTTTCCCTCCAGCGGGCCCCAGCGATACGGCATGGGGACCAGCACAGCCAGTCTTCTTAACGACATAAATACCTGAATATGATACATCATAAATCCTGAAAAAACCACTCCCATCAGCCTCAGCTACTCAGCTGTATTTAGTGGTAATTATGCAAATGTCAGCATTCATAACGCGCTAAACAAAGATGGTGAACACGGTAAACATTGCTCTTGCTTGTTAGCATGATGCAAACACTGATATAAAATGCAGTAAATGACCTAAAATCCATATTAAGTGAATACATGTTATGTTTAACGCTACATTGCTGTGCACATTTGGAAAATATCGAAACAAATCAATACAAATCAATTATGCAAATTGGTCAAATGCATTTCTTTCATTCTTTACAAAAGTGTGCATTTAGAGAACGTGCAGCCACTGAGCTGTCAGCAGTCATCGCTGAAGCACAGCTGCAGATTTAACAGTGTTTCACAGGTTTTAATGGAGCCTAATAAGAAAGAAATGTTAAATAACACTGAGTTTACATCCCGTTTGACCTGTGGACCACGCATTACTGTATGATAACGATCAAGCTGCTCCGCACCTGAATGCGAACATTTAAAAAGGATCTCCACCGAGGAGAGCGGCAGCCACAACTCTGCATCGTCTTCACCGCACAGAACGGCCAACAAGTTCAGGCGACGACCAGCAAAGCTGTGAGGTACAAACAGACATCGCACTTCATTTGACAATGAAAGACAGATGTTGAAAATGACACACACACGCACACACACACACACACACACACACACACACACACACACACACACACACACACACACACACACACACACACACACAGCCCCTTTTAATCACATTAGAGTCAGTGAAAAACTCAAAGCGTATGAAACCTGTTCATCTGTCTGGACCTTGAGTCTCACCAGTAGCTCTGTGTTTCTTCAGCTTCTCCCTGTGCTTGTTTGAGGGCAGTGTCAGGTTCAGGCTGAGCCTCCAGGACATCCTTCATGTCTCAGTGTGTGCTGTAATTAAGGCAGTTTGTTGTCCCTCACAAATACAGCACTTCACAGACTTAACAAAAGCATACGGTGTGATATGAGAGGCGTGTGTTAATAGCCCGTACGTGTTCACGCTCGCACATGAAACGTGCTCTTCTTCTACCTCGTACACACACTTTCCACGGCGCTCTTAGATGGTAGAGCACTGAGTGGCGTTCTGCAGTGACGGTATTGATTGTTCAGCTGGAGACACTCCCTTCTTCTCTGCTTCAGCTCCCGTCCTGGGAACCTGAGTCCCTTCAACCCCATTCTTTGTGCTGTACTCGAGTCTGCCGGTTGCAGAGGTGGACGCACGGATCGAAACGCCTTATTCATTTAAGGTGAATGTATTTTTACTCCACGGCTCCACACAGACAGAACGCTTGTCCTCTCACACATGAGACACACTGACAGATGTGAAACATTGACGACACATATAGAATACGCTGTCCCCTCACTGAACCTAAATGTACCTTCATTCATAAAGCGATGCATAAGCAGGCAGCTAGCTTCAAAACGTCCAGGACAACAAGCCGTAACACAACACTGATACCATTATGACCTTAGAAAGGGTTAGCGGCTAACACGTTAGCACACAGTTGTGTATTAACACATACTGCAGACACAGTGCAGCGTTAGCATTCATAGTGAGTCCTGTTTGAGTCTGATCAATGTAACTCCAATATATATTCTCCTATAAGCTCTGTCTCTGCAGCTGCTGTCTCCAGCTTTGTCTGTCTTCTGCTTTGTGCTGGACAGGTAATGTCCATCTGTCCTCTGCTGCTGGAAATGAGCACAGAAGACATTTCTTTTGTGAGCTGAAAAAACTAAATATTGAGATGAAAAAAGGCGAAACTGCTCCGTGAAGCGGAAAGGAAGTGAGTTAGATGACTCTCAGTGGGTTTGATGTTTGGTCCTTTGGTCATAAGTGACTGGGCTACTTATTCTATCCTACGCGTTTAAAAGGAAGACAATCTTAGTTTAGATGATTTTACTCTTGGTGTCATTTGAGCCCATGCTCCTTCATGATTTAATCGTTCTGAACGTGAAATATGAACGAATAAGGAATCGCAGCTTTTCCCTGGACGTCACAGAGCAAGGTATGACCTTATGGGTACCGGGTACAGGGTCATGGTCGGGTCAGAGCGCTGGCACATCCCCATCCAGAGGAGGGGTGTGTTAATCCTCCTCCGGCCCAGGAATGCCACCACCGGCCCAGCCGCGGTTAGGTCCCGCAGCCGGCAGCGGGGCCTCCGATGCTAATTGGAGGCTCTGAAGCGTTTGGAGGCATGCAAATATCTCCGGCTTTACTCTGATACCCTTCTGTTCCACTTCCAGTCCTCTCCAATCCCCTCATTCCACCTGACTGGAGGAGAGGAGGGAGACGAGGCGAACGCAGCTGCTGGTTTGTTGCCTCCCGTGGGCCCTGGCTGTGTCGAGAGAGAGGGGGGAGATGGGGGTGGCGGTGGGGGTGGGGGGGGGGGGGGGGGGGGGGGGTGCTGTTGCCTTGATTAGGGGCTGGGCTTCCAGGCCCATGTCATGTACTGTACATCAGAGGAGATCAGCAAGCCAGCCTGAAAGTCAGATGACACCGAGCACATGCACGGCTCTCCCCCACCCTCCTCCTTTTATCCCCCCACCTCCTGCCACGTCTCCTCACCGCTACCTGCAGCTCCAACTCACTCACTGCCCTCCGTCACCCCCCTCCACCCGGCTCCATCTCACACCTGAACATGCATCACCCCCAGTCTCCCCTGGGACAGATCAGAAACAGGCAACCTGCAGAATGCTGGTGGCTATCAAGAGAGAGAGAGAGAGAGAGAGAGAGAGAGAGAGAGAGAGAGAGAGAGAGAGAGCGACAGAGAGAAAGGGAGAGACAGAGAGAGAGAGAGACAGAGAGAGGGAGAAACAGAGAAAGAGAGACAGAGGGAGAGAGAGACAGAGAGAGAGAGAGAGAGAGACAGACAGAGACAGAGAGAGAGAGAGACAGAGAGAGACAGAGACAGAGAGAGAGAGAGACAGAGAGAGAGAGAGAGACAGAGAGAGAGAGAGAGAGAGAGAGACAGAGAGAGGGAGAAACAGAGAAAGAGAGACAGAGGGAGAGAGAGACAGAGAGAGAGAGAGAGAGAGACAGAGAGACAGAGAGAGAGAGAGAGAGACAGAGAGAGAGAGAGAGAGAGAGAGAGAGAGAGAGAGAGAGAGAGACATAAAGAAGAGGAATGGCGTTGTGGTCGGGGCCGTCTGGGTAAGGGACCAGAACAGACCAGGCACGAGGAAGATGTTTAGACTTGGGCGGAGAGCTTGTCAAGACCATCAGGCTTTAGCCTTTGATGAAGACCTTTTGGTTCAGGACTTGAGAGTCACTTGACATTCAGAAGGTGTTAGCGGAATAATTGTCAAGAATTCGTCTTCATTATTTATCTGCGGCTCCTTCTTTAGTTTCATGCTGGGCTAGCTCTGTCTGGAGGAAGACAAACAAGTGTGATGAAATGTTGTAAAGCGTCCTCAGTGCCTGAAGATGCAAACAGCAACCTTCATGCACTCCAGATAACACTCCTTCTGTTGAGGTTAGCGTTGCAACGCAGCGAGCAGGGACTGCAGCTTGCCGTTAAAAACGACCTTAAATACATGGTAAAAAACGAACATTATTTAATGTGAAATCATTCTGTCATTTAGACCAACAAGTGGTGAGTGGAGCACACATTAGACTTTAATAGTGCCAATTTATTTAACATATAACATAAATGGTAATCAAGCTTTGAAGCTGGTGTTGCCCAAATGCTGCTCCTCACTCCTGATGAGGAGGTGCATAATACAGGGATGTCATGCCTGCACAAGGACCTCCTGAATCCTCTCCCTCTGGGCAGCAGAGCATATTCCAACAGCACATCGGAGAGGTTGAACCTTCGTGACCTCCGGCGGCGCCGCCCAATAGCTGTGGCCGTTGTCAAGAGTGGCAGCTGTCCTCTTTCTACTCGCCGCAGACCTCGGCCACACAGCTGGCACCGTGTTTACACTGGAAACAATGGAGCATCTCAGTCATAAGTTACATCCAGCTATTCATTCCTTGTGGAATAATGTAATCCTAGCATTACTTTGAGTTCACATCTTCTTATTCAGAGCTAGCATCGCAACATCTGGGGAGTTGATTGCTTTTAAAATGAGGATCCTAAAGAGTCACCGGCCCTTTCTCACTCCCACGTCGTGACATGTGGATACTTTGTGATCTCGGTTTAGTTTGTTTCCTGTTTTATTTTGAAGTTGCATGCCTCTTGTGTCCTGTGGTGGCTTGACTTCCTATCTTTCACCTGTGTTACATTTGTCTCGCCTGCCTTGCTCCATTCCCTCGTGTTTCTTCCACCAATCAGCTTCCAGCCTGCCCTCATGTCTGCCCACCTGCGTCTTTAATTTGTTTCTTGTAAATGTGTCGTCCTGTCTTTTGTCTGTTGGTCAGGTGACTTAGAATAGAGAGCAGACAATGTCGGGGTGGATGGACAGGTCAAATAAATAATGATAAACGTACGTCCTGAGGAAACTTTGTCGCTACGTTACTCAGGCTGGTCTCATCTGGCACTCGTGGCAAATGCTACGAAAAATAATGAGCCGTAATTCGTAGATATCCCATGTAATTATTTTGGAAGTATTAAGAACACAAAAGCAGACCCTGGGTGGCTGTGTGAAACAGGTGAGCGTTGACGCTTTTGTCCCGTGACTTACATTAACGCCACAGTTAATTGAACACAAACAACAATCTTTTTCCAAACCTAACTACGCATTTCACGATCTATTCTTCAACCTAACTGAGGAGGTGCATTGCGTTAACTTCATGTTACGTTAAGTTTATTTTGAACAGGCCGTTACAGGTAAGATATCGTTGTATGAGGATACGGTGCATTACTGAACAAACAAGTTGTTTCCTGTGAACACACGAGTTATTCAGAGAAGATGTGTGTGCCTGTAATGAGTGGAACGTGAGAGAGGAACCTAGAGCGCCGTAGCTTGAAGCGTAGAGCTAACCATAACCCATTTTTGATACTGTTCATGGTCTGCAGTTTTTTCTGCAATACAGCCATTTAATGTACTTGCAATTTGTGACTGGTTTTCGTTGCTAGTGGCGGAGTCTGCCATCCCTGCATTGGATTCAGAAGGCCTTCACTCACATGAGGGAGCGACAGGAAACCATTCGTTATCTTACTGCTCCCTGTGCTGCAGCCCTATCACAGCTGGGTTACTCTACTTTTTGGATTATAATAAGTATGTTTGTCAAGTAATGCACCGTATCCTCAAACAATGAACCATGTGACGTCTTACCTGTGGATGTTAAGCGTTGAGACTCTGAAGGCTGCTCTCTGAGCTGCTTGTCACTGCGTACGTGACCAGAGTCTCTCCTCACCAGGCAGGTCGTAGCTCTGGTGACCTTCCTTCCAAACATCGTCCAGCTCATGTTTTCTCCCCCAGCCTCTCCTCAGCTGTGTCCTGTCCGAACCCTGACCGGCGCACACGTGACAACCATAAGGGGAATGCAGTGAGTCCTTCGCGGCAGCTTTTTTGGCCTACCGGGTTCATAAATTAGCCTTCTCTCCCGCGTGTCTCCGATGTGTCTCCGACATGTCTCCGATGCGTCCCCTGGGCTCGTTTCTCTTCTCCCTCTGGTCCCCTTTGAGATCCAGCAGCACATGCGCATGGCCACTAAGAGAGACAAGTGTTGAACAGGCCGTCCTCACGGCGCTACCACACACTACGCCTCCTCACCACCGCCCCTCCGCTCTCCTGTACTCTCAGAGGAAGTCCCCCTTTCCTGAAGCCATCACTCTTGGCACCCTTAGGTCAGGACTAAATGTGACTTATAGGCTCAGACAGGGACAGGCTCTGCGGCGTGTGTTTGTGCAGCGGCTAAGAGCAACACATATGGCCGAGCAGCGTGGGGTGCTGCTTTCTGGTTGTGGACGGAAACCACCGTGTTTTCTCTGCCTCCCCTTTGATTGAAAGAAGTATTTGTTTTTTTCCAGACTCAGCCGTTTGACCTCTCTCCGAACCGTGACGTACTTCTCGGCCTTACACTTTGGTTAGCTGCATGAAATATGAAACACAAAGTCACAGCTCAAACAAGATGCATGTCTGTAACGTCTTTAATTCAACTCCACCTTCAACTGAACGCACCACAGGCTGAGGTCTTCACACCACCTTTCAAATTTCTCTTTTATTTGCCCCTTTTAAAATATATATATATATATATATATATATATATATATTTTTTTTTTTTTTTTTTGAAAAGCACATTGTATTTATGTAAAAAGTAAACCAGCAGACAACATTACATTATGGTCATTTAGCAATCCAGTATCTATCTACACACCATAGACACAGCTATGGCTATGCAATTTTTTGGGGTTAAGTGTCTTGCTCAAGGACACATTGACATGAGACTAGCAGAGCTGGGGATCGAACCACCAACCCTCTGATTGAAAGGTGGCCCTGCTCTCCACTTAGCCACGGTCACCCGTGCATCAACATAACAATCATATTGCTATAAGTGATTTTTACTTCTGAACTTGAATTATGTCCTGATTTATGCTAATGTCTAATGAACATGTTCAATATGCAGGATTCTCAGTCTGTGAAAATGAACTCTTAAGAAACTTGACTGTTGATTTAAATTGTAACTACATTTTCATTCTGTTTAATCTGTTTACAGTGTCTTATCATTACAGTACTCCCATTTAGGGCAGTAGTTTGTCAAGAGAGTTTCAATCTAAATGTCCTTTTGAATGTAAAAACTATTTAAAAGTCTAAATGTGATTCTCATTTTACATCACGCTAACACAAATAGAAAAAGGCTCTTTTCACTGGAACATCGGTAGCCACAGACTGACGTGATTTCAGAGTTCTGGGTGCTTTGGTTTGATTTATTGACACGTCGGGGCAGTCGGTGCACCGCCCTGTCACGCTCCTCCAACCGCAAACATCAATAGATGCACATCTCCACACAATCATGTACAAAACAACGTAATGACTTTGGACAGAGAGTCTGGGCGCTCACCTCGCTATGCAAAGTCAGTCCAATACATCAATCTCCCACCTGTGGATGCAGACGCTTCAGCCAACACACCTCCTCTCACGGCAGCGTCCGACCACCAGAGACGCACAGTGCTGCATGTGGTGTGAGTGGGTGAAGGCCTCAATACTTTGTTATTAGCAGTTTATTGTAGCGTTGAGCTTTTTATCCGTAAAGCATCTGATTTACACAATGTTCAGGTGTTGATGGAACAAATGCATGATGTCTATTAATCAATTGTTACAGCCCGTAGAGTGTATTCATAAGTAACGTATCTTGCCTTTTATTCTTTTTGCACGGTTTTTGATTATCATTCTGTACATAATGATGTTTGAAGCAGACTTATAGACATCCCTTAATAACATATCTTCTCTTTAATAACTGCCAATTCATCAATTTGTGATAACTCAAAGGAAGAGACCATTTCAAAATCCCTTGTGGTTTAAATTCTATACACAGAATAATGAATTAGTCAAAGGTGGAAAACAACAATTAATCAAGACAACATTATCTGTTCCTTCCAAAACAGTTACAAAACATGACTCTAGTTTAAGAAGTGACAACACTATGATTTAGGTTTGTTAGGTAAGAGAAAAGATACAGAGAAGCCATAACCATGTTTAAAATAAACCAACCGTGACTCAGTGGGGACATCATTAACTAGAGATGCAGCGATATCACACTGACATCGGTGACAATGAGGCCGAACTCGTCAACTCACTTCTGTGATTCCATGTGTGTGTACGACTTCAAACATCAGCAACATGCCGGACCGCACAGATGAGGAAGCTAACAACAAACAGGTCAGCTGTTCAGAGGTGTTTCAAGTTCAACGGCTACTTAGAGAACCTGCAGTAACAATCTTTCATAGGAAGAGAAGTAGCGCTGCAAAATACACACAACCAACATACCCACCGAAGAATGCAACTCATTTAGAAGATGTCTTACGGGTTGCCGGTGCACTATTTATTATTTTGATAATAAATAACCATTCAGTTCATTTGTATCCATGTATATATTGGAAACATTTTGCCATGTTTCTACAGTAGCTCAGCCACTGTAGTTCTTTACACGCTTGTCGTACGGGAGAAGTTTCAGTCGGTTGCGATCTGCAACTTCACCACCGGATGGCGCCCGTTTCTACACACTGTAGCTTTAAGTAGCGTTGGGAACTGAGCAACGGCATTGATTTCAGACGACGCTTGGTTGATTGTTCCCACGTCATCGGAACGTTGAGACCAGTTCAACTCTGATCAATAACCATATCGGATTGGTGCATTCCTAATATAAACGCTGCCTCGTTGCTTCCTTTGTCGCTTGGACGTAAACACAAGCCGCTGAAACAACGGACTCTCATAATAAAGAGAGTCTCTGAGTCTGAACTGCAGGTAGACAAAAACAGTCGCAGGAATTCAAGTGCATCAGAACGGAAATGAGGACACTTCATCACACAATGAGTCCTGGAACGCACTAAGCACCACGGATTGATGAGGTCTGATGGTGTAACGGGATCCTGGAGGGGCTTCCCTCGAGTGAAATTCCTCACAAAGGGTTTTCAGTGTGACAGTGTACTAGCATGTGGCTGTGGAACACCGCTTTGCTGAAAGCAGAGTCTGTGTATGAAGTGTTAAATCAAAAGTCAGTGAAATAGATAAATCGATAAACGGGGTTGACAACAGGTGGACAACGCCGTCTAGTTCACGGCCAGAATACAATTTCCTGAAAAATAGAAACACCAAAGCTGATGGAGGTATTTTGGGAGTGCCGTGTGGTTGTCATAGTAACCCGTCCGCTGTGTCTCCTTTAGCTAAGCTGCACATGGATGTACAGTGTGTCCGTGATATTAGGTTAAATGAAGTGATGTTAGTTATGCTTTTAATAGTGTTTGTGTCATTGATGATTCGGGAGGATTAATGGACCCCAGGAGCTGTGAGGCAAAGAACCGCAGATCATTTCAGGCTTACCTCCTCTATACGCTCAGTGCAAAGGGAAAGTGAGTGTCAGAGATCAGAAACTCTTTGATGTCCACAGAGAATTTCCAAATGGATGTTAGACCTTGCAAGAGTTGCCTGGGGAACGCACTCCAAAGACCAGGTGCTGTTCACGGCAATGACATAGAGCGAAGAGAAGATGGACCCAAACCCTTCTCCACTTACTCTATTCCAGACGCTTCCAAAGACTCTGCAAGCCATGCAGCTATGTAAAGGAGGAAGTGGTAACGCTGCTACACCAACGTGTTTGTAACGTGAAGGGACAAGCTAAGCTAAAGCTGTTTCTTAAGACATCATGTTGGGATAGAGTCTATTATACATGTAGAAAAAGAACATGGAGGTCTACATATAGACCATGCAATGTCTTTTTGGAAAAGATCAGAGTGTGTGTTAAAATGAGTATGTTTGTTACGTAACATATGTATAAGATAAGTATTTTAAGCACAACACGTGTTAAAATAACTCAAAGAACGTAATGCTTCACGACAGAAGCGCCATTAATGACTCCTTGTTCCACATGGGGAACAAACAGGGGTCTCCTGGGGGAAAGGTTGCCGTTTGCTGGACCCACCCACCTCCACTACCGCAGACAGCCGTGAACACGCCAAACGGGCCGTGGTCCATGGTTGGACACGTAGGGCCGCTGACCAAGCTGCTGTATGTGAGAACAATCCAGCTGGGTCTCATGTAGAACTCTGAACTGAGAGTAGAACATCTATACTCGTATTAGTGACTGTGACCCATTGCATTTGTTTTCTTGGTAAATCACTTGACGCCGATAAAATCTCCAGCGCAGCTTTGACGGATTCACAGACAGCGGGTGGACAGCCTTGAGCCGGTGTAAGTGTTGCGATTAGATAGAGGGACCCGAGGAGCCACAGAGCTCCATTGTACTCGCATGTCTTCTGTCAGAGCAGACTGGCCGGCCAAGGCCAGTTTCTCCAGGCGCAGGAAGGAATCAGAGGAGTGAATCGGGCGGAGGAGGGATGGGCTGATAAGGAAGGAGGAAGGAGAAGGATGGAGGAGTAAACTATAAACAGAGAGGTGGTGCTCGTCTGCTGCGGTAACCGGCGGTAATGGCTGTGCCCTCTTTCATGTTGCATCGTCGGGAGAGGGGGCTTGGAGATTTATTTGGACGTCAGTATCAGGGGAGGGGGACCTGCAGGACATGGCCTGACAGGATGACCCCTGACCTCTCCTCTTGCCAGAGCTCCCTGCTGCTCCCATGAAACACCCAAGGGGCCCAGAGACTAGCCAGTGTGTGTCAGGGCCCTCAGCAGTGTCAGATAGCTTTGGGCCTTTTTCAAATGTATTTTTCAAAAGGGGGGAAATCAATAAGTTGGGTCAGAGAGAGGCGGCTGCAGAAACATGAGCCTGTGATATTTACTTTGCTGTAAGGCACAGCATGTTCACAGCACTTGTCAAAGATGTGCCTCCAAGAGCACGTTTGCTTGTGAGACAGAAATAAGTCGATAAATGGACCTGAAGTCACGATTTTTTGTGGCACGCAGTTTGTATTCCGAAAAGCTTACTTTCAATATTTTGCCTGTACTATTTAGTAACTGATTTTAATGTTACTGAAATATACACTGAGTGAAAAGGCAGAATCCTGCTTTTCTATTGAGGCGATTGGTTGTTCTTATGGGCATACAGTGTAGAAACCGGTAACCCTCAAGCCTTTGTAGCTCCCTGGGTAGGTGTGTTGCATATTTCAGGATAATACTGGTTTCATTCTGTGTTATTCCAATGACTTCCCTTTAGTTTTGCTGAATACGAAATATATACATGGAATATTACCAAACATGTTGTAAGTTAATTATATCCACAAGATAATGATATTCTTTAATTTACAGCAACAGTCACAAGTAATAGCAACTTTGTTAGAATTATTGAAAAACAGAAATCATGAAGCCAATTAGCTGTGGACTCCATGTAGCCCTGCCATGTATAGGCTACCAGCCACTACTGGTGCCCTTCAACACCAGCTCGAGGCTCATGATGAACGCCTGCTGGGAACCTCCGGAGCTTTGGTTGAGGCTGATGCTACTCCTTTGACTTGTGACCAAATTCTGTTGAACGCAAGCACTCAAGAAGGATATTTTGGTGTCTGCCAGAGATGATTTGGTCCTACTCCTCCCCCGTGGGGGGATGCTTTTTAATCCTCCAGGTGCACATTATTAAAAACTCAGCCAGGTAAATGAGCAGTGTGGCGGGCAGTGCAGCCACTTGTCTTAGGCCTACACGCTGTTAAAAGCAAGCGTCTCAGTGCTGAGAAATGTTAGCCAGACTAACGTGATCAAAATCAAATCTCCTCTCCACGTATTCACAGTGAAGATAGAAAACAGTTTAGGGTGGGTTGTGAAATTGCAATGACAGCGGTGTTATTCTTCCTCACCCAGGGTCTCCCCACCATGCATCTTGGATTGCACTCTGGCCAGAGACAAAGCGGGTAATTGGATTCACATTGTGTCTGCGAGGGGAAGCGGGGAACAAACTCCACCTCTCCCCAGGCTGGCCCATGGCGGCCAGTGTGATGGTGATATTGTACTGACCCCGCCTATCGGGGGTCACGATGGGGAATTATAGTGTCAGCTGTCAAGCTGAGACCCATATTCTGCCCAGAGGTAAGGCACATTCACAGCTCCGGAGGACTAAAGCCGGCTCTCTGACACACTCAGGAAACACAGACACTCTTTTATCTCTCTCTTTATTTGAGTACTCATTCTCTCTCACTGCACAGCCCTGCTCTCATTGGGTTTATGGGCCTATTGTTGCCCTCCAGGGGTGAGAGAGGGGAGAGAAATTACCAGCTACAGCAGAGCTTAGCCACTGAGTCAGAGTGACAGACACTGAGGGCCGATGGCTGCCGGTACAGTTAATACTCTGTATAACAAACAGAATACTGGCAAAAGGACAGAAATGGGCCTTCAAAAAGATAGTGATGAATACTGTTAGTGGAAAACAGATCGTTCTCCAAGCCAGGTGGTACTTCAGTCCACATCTGTGTGTAGAGTTCCACACCTTTAAGGAATTACCGTGATAAGACACCCAGGTCCTAACATTTTTTTTTCCAAAAAGTATATTCCATTTGTTGTATGAAAGAGCAGCAAACAAGAGTTTGCTTCATCGATTCGGCACCGAGCTTTGTTCAAACACACCGGACTTCACATTGAGACAAACGATAATGATAAATGTCGCAGTAACACAAGAACAAATATGAAGTAAGAGGACTGGCTGAATCAGTTACTCAAGACCAGCTATCTGAAGCATCTTCCCCTCATCACCGCGACCCTGAACTCATCCAGATCACCGATCGTGTGCGCGTCGTGTTGGATGAATGGAGCAGCTCGTTGTACGGAGAACGTTTCTACCACACGGCTGCCGCCACACCGGAAGATTACAAACACCCGAGGGTGAAGAGGAAGGGTCCGTTACACAAAGACGCCAACGAGAACGTCAGCAAGAAGCCGGAGAGACGACCGCATTCAGACACTTCTGTCAAAGAGACGACCTCGCGGAGCGACGGGAGGCTCCGACGTTTATGACGATATGATGAACCGGATACGTGACCGGCTGCTTTCTGTAAAGCCTCTCCCAGAAACACACGGTGGTTGCTCAGTTTTCCTGCTATTTATCCTAAACTATTAAGCAAGTGTGCTTTTATTGCTCATAAATCCATGCTGCTGTGTATGTCACAGGGAGATTCTAGTGGAGATCCCAAAATACTAAAATTGCCTGATAAAATGTTGACAAGATGAATAAACATAAACAACATGGTCCCTTGAGTATATATACAGTATATATATACTGTATATATATATATATATATATATATATATATATGCATAAATTATTACCCACCTCTGCCTCTATGCACAACATAGAGTTTGATACGCTTATATTCATGTAATACATGTATAGAGCTTTTAAAAACTCTCATAAATACATAAATAGGGCATGTCTGAGTTTACGGCTGACACCATGAATGTGTCTCCTTTCATTGGACCACTGACATAAAGCCTGGAACACTCAGTTATTAATAAACTACTAATAAAAGTACATTTGTTGTGATTTAAGTGGGCCACGCCCATGAGGGTTAGTTAGTTAGTTAAAGGGTTAACTAACTTCTTTTCTGCCCATATAGTTTCACTCTCAGGGAACTTGATTACTTGAAAATGTATTTGAGTCATTGTCATACTCAGACCTTTACATTTGAAATAAATCGTTCATACTAATAATATTGAACAATACATGGGCAGTGGTTGCTCTTTACACATATACATATATATGTCTATATAGATATATATAAATGATCACATATTTCCTTCTGTTATTAATTGTGTATGCATCATTTTAGTTTTCTTTTGGATAGAAACTGGTGTTGCTCTTATATAGACTTTTGAGTATAAAGAGGCTCTACTCGTACACAAACATGTGTTCTCTCTCACACACACTCACACACACACTCTCACACACACACACACACACACACACACACTCACACTCACACACACACACACTGCTGCGAGGTAGTTGACCTCTCCTCACAGCCAGCCATGTGCTTAAGAAGAACCTGTCTCCTGTCCAGTTTTTTCTATCAGCTCTCCCATCACACGCTGACACCACAGCAGCACTTCAAAGAGGCATGCTTTTGATGCTAACCATCAATATGCATTTCCTCCTGCACCACTTTCTCCCCAGCATTCCTCCTCTGTGTCCTCTCGCCGCAGTAATTGCCTTCAAAGCCAATTAGCGCAAATTATTTGCGACCGCGCTGGTGGTAAAAATCCAGCGCTTGTCGGCAGAGGTGTCCTGGAGGTCAGATGTATTAGCTCAGTGGCTCTCATTTTCTGTAAGCTCTTTCCGGTCTCTACTTGTACAAATAGGCTATCAGTATAACCCGTGTCAACCTTCCTACATTAATCTCCAAATGTGGCGCAGGAGGGGTTCTGTAAATGCATTATTAGAAGAGCAGCGGCTCACAATTTTCCAAGGCTCACAGGGCACGCGGCCCTAAACATGTGAGACTGGTAAGTATGTTTAGTTAATTTGTCGGTCTCTGTGTTGGCGGTTTGCATCCGCAGCCTGAGCCGATGTTTGGCTAATGCTGCCAGGGCCATTTCACCGCCGTCTGCCTGTATTCCCCCCTCGGAAAATACATGTTTTACTCTGTGAGCCAGATCAAAGCGGAGACGCCGGGATCAAAGACCGGCATCACGCCGCTTTGGTCACATCTGTGTTGTTTACATGAATGCTAAAGGCACTTATATCAAATATTACCAACTTTGAAAGATATATGTGTTGAATCAAAGTATTTTGATGTCACTTTTGAAGTACATCAGTGCATTCGGGGATAATTTTGAAAATCTCCCCACAATTTCACAACAATTTTGTAAGCCTTAAACAAGATGAGAGCCCTGGTAGAGTATGCATCTGTTTGCATCCCCCACCCCCCCAAACCCACATATTTCCAAATTCCGCCACATCTTCGCTATCAACAGCGCGGCCCCCTGTAGGTATGCCTCTGAAGAGCTTAGCCGGGCTCCCAGTGTTCATGCAACGGACTTAACTCTGCAGGATCAAACACTTCCCATCAGTCCTTAACCATAGAAGATATAAGAATAATGAAACCGAAGGGTGGTGCGTGTGTGTGTGTGTGTGTGTGTGTGAGTGTGTGTACTATACCTCGCTCAGGCTGTTGTTTATCTGTTGACCTCAGATATTCTCTCCTCAGTAATCTCCCCCGACGGGAGGCTGAGGAGGAGGTGAGGCAGCTGAGGGGGAGTGGTGGGTGGAGGTTGCGGGGGGGGTTCAATGACCTGTGAGCCGGCCTGCTGTTGGGCTGGGGGCTATACACCCACCCGACGGTCGACCCCCCTCTTACCTCTAACTGGATTATGGACCTTGCCATTCCCCTTGCAATGCAGCAGGCCAGAACACCCCCCCCCACACACACACACACACAATTAGGGGTTCTTCTCTGAAACAGCAGTCACCCCTCCTTCGGTTGTTGCAGGTCTCCTCACTCTTTCTCTGAGCTCTCCTCGGTCCCCTCCAGGTACAGTGAGGCCCCCCCCCCCCCGTCTCTCTGCCAGCAGCTGACCCCTGCCAGAGTGGTATGTGTTGGAGATAAGTATGTCAGGACTCAGGAGGAATGTAAGGTTCAGCAGTTAGTGTCTGGCTCTGACAACACCCCAAAAAAAGAGTCCTTTCCACATACATAAAATGACAACAATGTAAAATTGCATTTCGCTTTCATTTGACCACTAAAATAACCTTATTTTAAGTTTGATTGTCATGTTACTTTTTGTATTTCCTCATTTCTTAGCATAACAAGTCGATGGATTATAGAAACAGTTCTACATCTGGTGAAATGTGCTTCTTCACTTTCTTTCCAAGAGTGAAATGTACAGATGGATCTCAATCTTCTGCTGGAGTTATGACGTGGTTAGCCTAGCTTAGCATAAAGGCAGGTTTCACCCTGCTTCCAGTTTTCAGCCTCAGCTTCCAGCCACAAATAAAACCGGAAAGTGTATCAAACCATCACGAAAAATTGATAATAACGAGAACAACATCGCAGACAATGTCTTCACATTTTGACACTTAACAAAAGAACCCTTCAGTGTCCGTCCTTTACCAAATGTATCACTTTGTCTAATCTGGTGGTATCAAGCCATGCAGGTGATTTCGGTAGATATCTCAAAACGTGGAACCATAAAACATAAAGTATGTCTTTCTTTCTGTAACGTGGATTTACTGGCACTTTATAAAAAGATGAGTGAGGAAAATCAGGACAACAAATGAAGTCAAACAACTGCAGTATGAACTCTTGCTGCCTTGCCTCCTTCCTCCTCACTTGCCAGAGAAACTACGAGGAGAAATAAAACTGCATTCCCGAACGCAGGGAGAGAAGGGATAAAAGACACTCGGACCGTATATCATATACTCTTACTCCCACTCCCGGCGCAGGAGAGGTGTGCAGCGTGGTTCAGTTCAGCAAGCAGGTCAGCGCTTCAAGGTCCTGCGCTGGCTGACTGACAGTTTGCTCTCACAGGGCTGAGTGGCCTGAGCATTTCATGTGTAAACCAGCGCTGGTCTGGCTAGTTTCAGATGTCATGAGGAGGAGCTGGCAGGCGGAGAGCAGCCGCGGCCGATGCGGTCCGACACTCCCGGGCCCCGCGGCCGACGCACCAACGCAAATGCCTGCTCGGGCAACCGGAAGAGGTGACAAAACACATCAGGTAACTTTGCCTTTCCGGATGGTTCCCACCCACTGCTGTCACAGAGGCCTTCACGTCAGACGATAATGGTCACTGAAAGTGACAGGCACCTTTTTCGAGGCAGGACGTGTGCAGTGGAGACGTTTAGCTGGTCGTTAACGGGTGCAGCAGATGCCCACTGGTAGCTACCAGTGAGAGAAAACAGAGCTGTAAATATTGATATTGTAACAAGGCTGGGCTCCGAGGTCATTAGTGCGATTAAGTGTTCTTGTGCACGATGGACAGATGTCAGCAGAAAGCGAGAGCATAATTAAGAAAGCAACGCTCATTAGTGGCCCTGTTGATGTTAAATAGGACAACAACTTTGACCACTTGTCATATTCAGCCGCGTGCAAGGCAATTACATATTGCCGCTGGCTGAGAGCGCCAAAAGTCAATATAATAATGTCATTTTCACATTTACCTCTGAAATGTTGATTAAATTAAATATTTTAAATATTTTTGAATACACCAGTGTTCAAGATGCTCAGTGCTGCTCGTATTATAGGAAAACTAAAATAATGGCTGAGACCTCAGAACGTGGCTTTAATATCCAACAGTGCAGGAAGAATATTGTTGTGAACCCTAGTTGTGACATTTTCACATTAAAACAGAAAAACTAGCCTCTCCCTTAGCCACTTTCTGTTTTTTTTAAAGATTTATTAAGTAATTTAAGGGAGGATTCCCGGTGTTGGGGAAAGAAGTTGAAAAAAGCCTCACTGTAATGAATTGCTTTAAATTTACGGTGGATTTACAATAGTATCATGCAGTATTTCAATAATAACTGTAACATGCAGTTAAATATTCAACCTTCGCATGTAAATTAAGAGTTAATGCCGTAGGTTAACCATAGCGGCAGATACATTTATCAGCATAACCAATAAAGCTGATTCTGATAATGCAGTATTTTCTGTGAAGCGGTGGATTTACGCTTCTCTAAGTTCAGTCAATTAAAGGCTAATGTTTCTGCTATGACGATAGCATCTTTTTATGAATCACACTGCTCATGGTCCACTAATCATTTTTGAGTGACAAAGACGTTACCGGCTGTTCCTGAACAGCTTCAGTAGTAATCCTCATGAGCACACGAGGTAAAGTCACGCTTACCACCATAAACTGACAGTGTCCAGTAATGATTTGTCTTCCTGTTAACATCTCAAACAATGATATTTGGTCCGTTTCATTGAAGTTGCTAAAATTGGCGACGAAAGCTAAGTAACGTTAGCTAGCTAACAGCATAGCCAGCCAAGTTAACGTCAGCTAGCTCAAGTAGCTAAAGTAATGTTAGCTAGCTAACAGCATAGCCAGCCAAGTTAACGTCAGTAAAGTTAATCGCCAATTACAGACGTAACGTTGGTTAACCTAACTGATTATTTGTGCTCTTATAGAGCCGACTGTTGAACTGCAAACCAGAAGGAACGGGATGATGTTTAAAAGGGAGTGGAGACCTGGAAATGCCAAAATGTGTCTCGAAGACGACGAAGGGAATTATTTATTGTTCCTCTAAATATGCAGTACCTCTTCATTTTGGAATACAAATGTTCCTAATATTATTTGTCTTACAAAGTCAGCTGTATAAAATGAGATACATTTTTTGTTGAGGAGAATTAAATGCAAAAGCAGTAGATTTTATTACCCTTTGTAAATAAATGGTAACACGCTGGTATATACTGTAAAACTACCGTAATTCTACTATCACATGCTGTAGTACAATATACTGTTAACATTAATTACAGCAGATGCACTGTAAAATAACAGTAAATTACGACTGCCAGTATTTTCCTGTTATTTTACGGTGAAATTGTTTGAAGTGATGGCTGGAGCTGTGGGAAGAAGTGATCTTACTAGAACACTGCTTATCTCTGCTGCAGGATGCATCAGCTGCTGCTCCAAATCTGTGAACGAATGGTCTGTGGTCGAGTTGCACTATGGGTAATGTAGGCATCAGGTTTGACTGGGAAGAAGGATACGGTGGAATAAAAAGGTTCTGGTTCTGCTGCATCGATAGCTTTCTTTTTGTTTTATTACCTGTCGATCGAGAGTCTGTGCAATCCTAAATTGGTGGAGTTTCTAAGTTTGAGACTCCAGAATCTATTAAAGATATAACATTTTGGTTTAATCAGACATTAAATTAAATTAATCTGTATATTCACAGACACTAGAAATAATAACATCCATATTTGATTAAAAAAATAAAAATCTCAGGATCCATTAAATACAAATGAAAAGTTGAATAAAATTAATAGATCTCTTCTTCTTTTTTTAATATTTCGTGAGCAATTTCAGTTCAAATAGGTGACACGTCTCATATCCAAATTGGAAAACCAATATATACTTACAGAGACACAAATGATAAAAAAAATCAATGTGTCAAAAGTCTATTAAACACCACATTAGTGTGAATTACTGCTAAGCAAATTTGAATTAACTAGTCTAATGTTACACAACACATCAGGTCACAATTCACAGTCGTCTCAAGCAGAATATCAAGTAAATATTTAATACAAAAAACATATAACAAGCAAGAAGATGTCAAACAAGTAAGAATGATCAAAATACCAAACATGGCTTATTGTTGCTGATATTGTGAATTGGGTTCTTCACAGGGGTCCATGACTGAAACACTGCCTCTCCAATAACCAACTGCTAACAATATGATTTCCTGTTCCAACACACCCATTAGACAACACATGTACTATAAGCACACACTGACTGTGACTACTATAGTATGTAGATTCATAATGTGAGTGTTGGCAGATTTCTGGTTTATTGACCAGCTCTAACTCATAACATACGTAACTGACAACATGCCAGAGCAGAAAAGAAGGAATTTTGGAGAGGGCTTCATTTTCCAAAATCTCCAAACGGCACCGAGCATGTTCAGCAGAAAATAAAGAAATGGGGGATATTAGATGATAATTAGCTACAGTTTTGTTCTCTCTGCAGACGTCGTTGAGTTTACTAGAGGGGGGATTACATGCTGGAGCAGGGTGGGGGGGTGGGGTGTCAGGGTGGCATACCAAGTCCAGTCATTAATCCTGTCGACTTCTTGAAATTTCACATCACAGCCAGGGCCGCGGCCGTCAGCGAATCCCCTCCGCTGTTGCAATTGGTGACATTACACTGAAATATTTAACACTTGTGCGCTTCATGCTTTTTAAATGCACTGAAGCATATTTTGTGTAGTGCTTAGGAATATTAAAGCATAATTTATATTTCAGGAGTTTGACACTTTGACATTTTGGCACCTCTGTTTTGAATTTCAGCATGCGGTTTGACATGTTTGTATTAATAACATTGTGATCTCGGAGGGCCATGGCCTCAGGCTACTTGAACAAGACTACTAAAGAAAGGGATTTCAAAAGGAATCGTAGAGCAGCCTAGGGACTCGTCAAAATCAGCCCTGATACTGTTGCCCTGATAAAAATCCATTACCCACAAACGTGAGGGGGGATGGTGGTTTGTCTGAGTGTGTGTGTGTGAGAGAGAGAGAGAGAGATAGTGGCCTGTGAGTTTTTTCAGTATATTAATATATATATTGTATTGGACCTTATTGGACATATTTTTTATTCACTTCAGGCTCTCAATGCTCCATTCTGGTCACATCCTCTGTATCGCTTTTCACACACATTTGTCATGAAGTAATAATTTTTAACAAAAATCATAGACGTCTCCCTGGGTGGCACACTACACTTTCTTTTCCTCTGTTCGGCAATTTCTCTGTAGCCAGTCTACGGCCGCTTGAATTCTTTTTCATTGGAATTGTTCAATTAAGAGGTGGATCATTTCATTTCTATAAATATTTCTCAAAGACAGAGCTGCTCTCGGGGGCCAAAATGGGAAGTCAGTATCAGGAATTTTCCAGAATTGTAAATTATTTTATTTCTTCATATGTAATAATATTGTAAGGTAAATTTGTTATGTTGATGCACATTACGTATCAGTCATTTTCCTTAAGCTTCTATTTCGGAATGTCTGAGATGTCTTCAGCTTTAAATCATAGTTACAATTACAAGTCTGGTTTCATAGCTCTGATCATTGTTTCTGTTGGTTATGATAACCTCATATTCACCATGTTATTGAGTTCCTTGAACCCTGGTTGTCTTGCCTCGTTGGACCTGTCTTAAGAGTCGTACACAAACAGTTCAGAATATTGTTTAATCCATTTTTTGAGTAGGATGTAAAATGGTAGGTCAAAGTTGAAGTTGAAGTCTGTTTGCTGTGATGGATGTTTACTATGGTTTGGGCATCATTTTGTGTACTAAATTCTACGACAATCCATCCAATAGTTTTTGAGATATTTCAGTCTTGATCACAGCGGTGGACCAACTGATGTTTTCATTGCTTGAGACATTTAGCCACTTAGTGTGGCTAAAAGCTGTTAATCACCAGTGCAATGTGAAAATGCAATGTGCTGTGCATGAATATGAAAAACCTGCATGCTAATGTTCTTCCTGACAACTATGCACACCTGGTCTGGTGTGAATTATCCAAGAGCCATGTTTCATTCTCATCAAAATAGATAAATAAATCCAGACAAAGCATGTTGAAGGGGCTAACGTTAACTACACAGTACAACAACGTATATGACTCCAAATTGTAAGCTAACGCTAACACTAGCTGTTGTGGCTAGCCCCTTTCCGTGACTAAAATGTTAGCAAGTGCACATCAGCTCGGCTACGTTACCAGCTTCCTCGTATCCCAGCTGCTGGGCGATCTCAAGCCTTATATGGTCCTTTATTTGGTTGTTGAGTTGACGTGGTGTTTGTTGTACAATATTGGATGTTGAGAAACCAATCTGATTGGACGTTCCCAAATTTTTTGCAGCAAGCTAGCTATGACCTGGAGCTATGACATCAGCTGACACAAATGATTTTATTGGTCAAACATATATTTCTGCAGGTGGAAATCTGCTGAAATCGAGGTCCGTCCGAATATTTTTTTCTCCAGCACATGTGTTCCATAGGGGCACAGCTCGACTGTCAGCGCAGTGCCTGGAAACGTAGCGCTCAGCCTCCGGTTCCCCTTCAGGTAAACACTGTGAGCCGTAGTGTAGCTAGTTAGCGATGAGCTGCCGGCTCGCTGTCAACATGTCGAGAGCCATTAAGAGGCAAACCAAATGCTCCCAATCTCAGATCTTGCACCTTTAAATTTTTACTCAACCAGAGAATTGATTTCTGCCTCCAAAACAGCCCTGCCTCAGACAAATGTAAAACCTCAGTCTTCATTCAGTTATTAACCCAGATATTCTTTCACTTTACCATTACCTGCTTATTATCCATTTACTGGCAGCGGGTATGTAGGCAGCACAGGTCCTGTAAAATGACTTGATCTGAAAGATGAAACATAAGAATTAATATGCAGTTAGTACTAGACAGAGTGTAACACAACACATAGGAGCAGAGGGGAGTGCCAGTCAATCATTATTGGGTTATCGCCCTGAAGTTGTGGAGACATGCACTCTATACGTCAATTAAATATCATCAAATATTCCTCTGCCAGACACCTCTGGGGTGACATTTATCACCCAGACATGTGATACTTCCTCGGCCCAGTATTCACATTGGACTGAGGTGAGCATACTGATATGATTTTTGGATGACTTTATAATTATTGGAAAACTCATTTGCCGTACTGCTAGGCAATGGGAGTGAAAGGGGTCTAAAGCACTCCAGCTTTAGGTTTTAATCCGTACATAAAATTAATTTTATTCACAGGTAATCAGTGCAATAGTGACTATTTCACATTGTAATGTTTATATTGTATGCAATGGGAATGTCTGGACCTCCACAGAGGCCATTCTTAATCGCATAAAAACTCATGAACTGTATTTTATAACAAGCACATATGCAGACGACAGTGTCATTTCTAAATTAAAATGCAATTAGTACTGTATACAGGTGCTGTGTTGTGAGTACAATGGAACCGAATGGGCCTGCATCAGATATTTCATAATAAGCCTTATTGGTCATATACAAACGGTATTTCTGCTGGCTGCAGTTTTCCCTTTAAAGCAGAGTTTTTAAAACCGTGGTAGAGTTGGAGGGGGGCACGGAGGGAGAGACATGGGGCTAAGATGTGGCTATGTGAGGTGACATGAACAGGTTCAAGCCAGTTTTTCCCAAAACGATGGGCAGTTATTAAATGTAGTAAGGCCCACTTACTCGGGCCAACCACCCTCATGAACAGCAGCTGCAGCTATGATGAACAGCTCATTTACTTTTATTTCCTCCTCCTCCTCTGATACATAACCAAACGTGTTGTGCTGCTGAAACGCAACAAAAGTAAAAACCTTTTTTAATCTCAAAGTGAGGAAATATTCGCAGCTTGCATAATACGGTTGAAATTTGTATCACTCGAAGATCCAATCATCACTGGCGCGTACGTCACGCACAGGATTCAATAAGAACAAATGGATCGGTCAAAGTTGTTATGTTGACATTTAAGGTGTGTAGATTAATAATGGCGTCAATTCCAACCAGCGTGTGAAACACCGGGTGGCATTCGGGTCCTACGCAGACACAGTACACAATATTTCGTGAACGCAGACCAAGCCAATCGAAGAGGTTGTATTTTTCTATGTTCACATTGTGAACAAATGTTCTGCTATTTGAATAATGAATTGTGAAAAGTAACTTTTTAGGCTTTCCGGGGGTCACAAGTGTCAATCGATTTCGCACACTGATTCTACCTTAAAAGTTGCGTGTAGCTGCCAGTAGCCTTTGAGCAGCACAGAGAATTCACCTTATTTTTTCTCAGTCGACAGCTAGCTACCTGCCTGCACCGCAACTTTTCCTCAGAATGGATGTTTATGGCGCCATTTGCTCGGCACAAGTAAATTAAATCATTCAAAACACAAACTACATGTGCTCTTTCACCAAAATGGCTGAATTCCCAGCTAATACAACCTACAATTACCACAGCGTCGCCACTAGATGTTTGGCTGACTGACGCGTGATATTCTCAACATGGTGGAACTTTTCAGTCCGCCTTACATTTGATCGTGAGGTCAGTGATGTAGCAGTGGTTACATAACCTCTGAAACGAGCCACAACTTAACCATGTGAGCTGTGGAGTCCGCTCCGGTACTTAATCAAATAGCGCTACATCCCTGGTCAGAACTCAGTGAAATGTGAACACCCTGGGATCTGTTGTGAATAAACATCTATAGATATGCTTAGAAATCTTAAACAAAAGACGCTCCATATAACTCCAGAACTTGCCTGAGAATTGTCACGTTTGAAGGTTTTTTTCCAGTATCAAGGTAATCCAGTGATAGCTGTCAATGGATACAATAGAAGTTAGTGGTGGTTGTCTCTATTTTATCTGAGGGGGCCCACAGACTTTGAAAATCTCTGAATTAAAGGTCAGGTTGGCATTTTTTCAAGGCTGTGTTAGAATAATGCTCACACGTATGTAAAAGGTGTCCATGCTGACGGCGAGAGAGATCCTTTTCTAAAGCTTGTTTAATATAATCATCACCCCCATCTGTGCTAAAGTCAAGCAGCTATCTTTCCATGTAGCGCTCTCTTTAATGCAGAATTCCGTCTTTGACTGCGTGTCCTTGCTGTGCAGCATAAAGAGGGAATTTTGAACTGGAGAGCAAAACTAAGACCCTGAAGAAGAATACGAAACATCATGTTATTTTACAGGCTTTCTTATTATTTTACACTTGTGTATTTTTCATGTTAGAATAACATTTTGCAACATCACGGCAATCAAACTACAACGGACTGTCAAACCTTACGTTAAAATATAGAATATTTTTAAACTTGTGACACTGTGAGAGGAGAAGTGAAAAAGTAAATGAGTGTTGAGAGGAGAAACACCTCAGATATGTCCTTCCAGCTGAAGCTACTTCATCCTAAAAGAATACCTTCATGTTCCAGTTCTTCTCTCACTACTTCAACATGTGTCCCATCTCATTCTTCATCACTACAATCTGATGACTGTCAAGCTCACGTAGATATTCTTGTTGCCATTTTGATCATGTGTGCTGCTGACTGACTCCCCTCTGAATGTGAAGCCACAGGGGTCTCAGACGGTCACGACCATCTGCACTGTTCTCCATCGCTGCACAAAGCGGCCGGCTCCACCTGATTGTCTCGTGGTTATCTCGGTTTCGGCGCTGCACTGAATTGTTAATGATCTACAAATCTCCCACATGAGGCATTGAATGGCTTCCCTGTGTAAAACATATAGCAGCTAACCGCGCTATCCGCCCACATGGTGAGTCACGGCGCTGGCCCCGAAGTCCAGCTCGACATCCGACTCAAAATACCACATTAGCTCCGAACAAACCAAAAGTTTTTTCCTCGCTAACAGATTAACTCGCTCTCTTCTCGAGGCAGCACCTTTAACCCAGACAGGCTGCTGTAGACGTCACAATCCGGCCTTACAGTCAGGACACGGGCTCTGGATATTGAAAACATAGATTGGTTTAATTGAATTTCCACTGTCCTCCAGTCCAAGTCACCAGAGTAGAGATAATTCCCTTATCCACATCAATGCAGGCCCTCTGCTGGGCTCAGTGAAAGGGGCTGTGGACCTGCTGTTTGCTGGCAGGATCTGCCACAATCACTTACACAAGCCTTGTTAAATACCCCCGCGATTTCCTGCCTCTGCTCAACCCGCACTTATGGTGAGCTAAAGTTAAAGGAACCAAACAACAGACGCGGAGACAAATTACCGTGGATCATAGTCCGACTACAGTGCAATTTGGAGTCCTAAAATGGCTTAAGCTGGCTGAAGTAATGCCACGAGATGCTGGACTTGTGCTCGTTGATGTGGGCAACCCCCCCCCCCCCCCCCCCCCCGCATAGATGTGTTGCCTACCCGGCTGGCTCCTTCTTTCATCCTGCCCGCTCACCCAAGTGTCCATTCTGGACCGAGTCTGACCCCAACACTCGAGAAGGACATTGTTGGAATAGTCAGATTAACGCTGGTTTCATACTTTCTACCTTTGTTTTTTCTCCTTTACTCTCCAGTGAGCACACAACCTGAACTCAGCTGACAATCAATGCAAAGAACAAACACATACAGTTCAAAAGATTTAATATTACCAAATGTTTTTACTGCATCTGTTCATTTCCCTCATTGACAACACATTCTATTAAAACCACCAAAACCAACTTGTCAGTCTGTCTCTCAGTGCGTTCTGACTTCCTGTCCTGTCTGTTGGTTCCTACCAAAGTGCTAAATCAATAAAAATGTCTCAAAACGAAGCTGACTAATTTCCTTAAACGGCTGGCTGCTGTAGTTTTTAGCAATCAATACTAAAACAGGCTTAAATATAACAGCTTTCAGTCAAGCTTTAATACATGTTAAGTGCTCTTGAGAGGTAGACAGAAAAAAGGACCTTTGGGAACACGTCCGATGCTTTTATGGAACTAAAACTCTGCAAATAAGTAACAAATTAGAATTTGTCTTTGTGAAAATTCATACAGAAGAATACACAGCCCAATTAGTGCAGTGAAGAAGTTTCCATGGGACAGTACCGACTGAAACTAGTAATAACACTTTAATACTTTTAACAAAGCTGTGTCCCAATAGAGTGAAGCAGGGATGAGGTTCTCTCCTGGTCAACTCTGAAAGTAAGCATCGCACTGGTTTCCACCACACAAAGCCAATGGGATGTTTCCATTGGCTTTTGCATTATTGCTGAAAATAAGCTCCCATTCCTCCAGGCTCAGGCTTTGGTAACTCTGCGATGTCACTGCCTGGTTGGCTCTCATAACGTGGCGTCGTGGTGTGATTGATCGTAACATTCGACTCGGCGGTCTAGTCGTCTAACGTCGCCCGTCAGGGCTTCTCTCTCTGCAGGGGAAGCCGTGCTCTGACACGTTTCTTCACCTCTTTGTAAACCCTTTGCACTACGCGGCTACACCCGCCGTGTGTCGACAGGAACGATTCGGGACCACATAGCGCCGCTCTGCGGTCTACGGCCGCTTGCTTGTGAGACGGCGTGTTGTGATTTTGGCCGGGAGGTCACCGGCCTCAGCTTAGAAGGCGACAGGGAGAAGCGGAAGTGCCTTCTGTGGAGGTTGTTGGACACACAGGGATTCGAGGCAATTTAACATATCAATACACTATCGGTTGAAAAATGATCGCGATAGTGAGCTGTATCGCTCATTTTAAATACACTGGGGAAGTGTAGGTGATTAGACACAGCTGGATCCAATCAGGGGCGGGGCAGACAATCACAGTGGCGGGAAAACACACAAAGACAGGAAGTGACCTGAAATGAGAGGAGAGGTATGTAACACAAAATAAAACAGGAAACACAGACAAATGATGAAATAATAAAACTTAAGAGACAGCACAAGATATGACAGTGTTAACCACAGACCTTGTTTCAGGCATCCAACCTAACACCCATTTAAAAAACCCATTGACTCATTCCTGCAGCACTCTATCAGTATAGACTATACACTGTCTTTATAGTATAAGAAATAACAATACATCAACACATTTTACTGTTTAACTGACAGGAATTACATAGTATTTGTGCCATCGGACATCAAATCAAACTGCAACTTTAGAAAATGCTACCGCCAATGAAACTTAGATACGACTGTATCTGCAATCGTTTCTTATCCCCGTTTCATTTTTCCAGCACATATGTTGTCACATTTCTGAAGGTGTTCTTTTTTTACAATTTAATTTCTATACTTTTTCCTTTTTTCACTGGGGAGGCTGTGGCTCAGTGGTAGAGCAGGGTCGTCCTTCAATCAGAGGATCGGCGGTTTGATCCCCGCCGACGTGTCCTTGGGCAAGACACCTACCGGCGCGTTGCTCCCGTAGCTGTGCCTGCGGTGTGTGAATGTGTTGTGAATGTCAGTCAGAGTCCTGGTAGCACCTGTCATCGGTGAGTGAACGGGTGTGAATGGATGAACGATGACATGGAGTGTTAAAGCGCTTTGAGTGGTAGGTCATGCATACGGTCCATTTACCATTGAAATGCAACATATGTCTGGTCAGAATGGTTGAAATGTTTTCTACACATGCTTGCTGTTTTGTCCATTTGCATGCACTTTGTCTAATTGCAGTCCATTAATACCTGTGGAACACTGTTCACTGGTGGGTATGTGTGGCAGCAGGAGGCTGATGGAGGTACATGTCACCTGTGTTTAACTGTAAGTTTAATGGAGCTCAATGGCTCAGAAGCAATACTTGTTTGCAGGATCAGTTTATTGTTGGTTTAATTAAACAGAATGAAAGTCTTGTCTTTCATGTCCGGTATGTTACCTTCACTCTGTAAAATGTATTGCTGTATGTTCAGTACAATAACTTTGACGAGTAGAAAAGATAACATTTTGATTCCCTGGTTTTCAGTTTGTGGTTTTCGACACTTTGCTTCAAGCCATCTTTCATTTGAACTTGTCCATTGATAGACCTTTCAGAGTAAAACCTAAGAAAAAGAAATGGCAGTAATTGAATTCTTTGAGCTGTGGCTGTATGAAATTATAAATAAAAGTTTGAGAAGTTTCAAAGAGTTCACTGTCGAAAGCCAATTTACTGTATGTCACAGTTCTTTCATGCAGACCAACGGAGGCTCTTTGTGTGTCCAACGTTTTAAAAAGTGTCATGTCTTACACAGTTTCTATGAAGCAGTGTCTCTCATTGGATATGCTATCGTCTCTGGTGTGCACGATGGTTTTTCTCTTTTGTTGGCTGCTGTATAGAGACAGGTTTAAGTGCCTTGGTGGAACTCCTATTCACCCCCATGTTCAGCACTCTCCCATGGCCTCTTCTCCATTTCCAGTGCCCAGAAAAAAAGATGTCATTGTGAACCCTGACCCCACATCCACTCTCCACCAGGAAGCCAAACACATGCCTGAACAATTAACTCCTGCACTGCCATCAATTTAGCACAGAGGGAAGAAAAGATGAGTCACCCAGGTTCAGGCAAAAAAGAGATGGGTAAAAACACGAGGATAAAAGGGTTTTCTTGAGAAAGGGAGAGAAAAAAACATGTTTTTAGTCCCTGAAAAGTAACTGTCACAGGAGTGACAAGGAGAGACTATTAAGAGCCTCCGTTCATTCAGCGGTTTGTCTGAACTGTTCAACAAACAATTACAGGGAGTCATGGGGGTTATGTTTATCTTGAGACCAGGCCTGTGAGGAGCTGCCTTAAAAGCCATGTTGAATTTAAGAGGCAAGTACATCTGCTTCATAAACTTGTGATTTCGTGTCTCACTATTGATTTCTGTTCAACGCAGCAGTTTACAGTCAGCGGGAGGCTGATGGCAGCGTGACCCGCTGTCGGTGCGGGTCACGCTGAAGCAGCTCCTGCTCTTTGGGATTAGACCTATGTTTTCAGCTCACATTGGTCCGTGTTAGACACAAGATATGAGTTAGAGCCATCCATCTGGTGCAAAAGATGTATAGGATGCAAATAAAGAAGCTCATTTCTATTGTGGGACCGATGCATTGGAAACTCTGCCTTTATCACGGCGCCCACACCAATCATCAAATTCCTATTTACATTCAGTTCATCCTTTTGAAACACTGTCTACCACAAATGTACGTATGTCTTGATTTTGATGTTTGATTTTTCTGTACTATAAATATTGGCTAAATACCGGTACCGGGAGCCTGACGGACCCGGTACCGGGTCAACACCTGTGGCGTGGTTACAAAAGGTTGTGATGGAAGACGGTCTGTTCATAGAAGATATGCATGTTGTTCTGTTATGGAAACATTGGGTCTTCAGCTTTAAGAACCTTTGAAACACTCAGCGTCTGCTGTTAAGGTCATGGACTGTGGTTATGATGACGATCTTGCCTTTGAACTTTTGATTACTATTTAGTAGTATTATTTATACTAGGCCAGGACACTAATATGTTCCACTATTGCATCTGCATTCATCCTGGAATGGTTCTAGAAACAGGTTTACATTCACTGAATTATTATTTCTTAGCTTCCCCCTTTACAGGACACCAGCCTCATGGTTATGGAACCATTTCTTATTCTTTTGAGTATGTTATTTTAGGCATTTTCTCCAAAGGGTATGGCTAGGGCTTAACTGTGTACTCAACATTATAAGAGGTACTTATACTTGTTATCGTGTACTTCTAAAGCTGGTGAACACAGGCACAACAAAGCCAAGTCCTTGTTGATATGAATCCAGATATTAAAAACAGTCAAAAGAACAAACAGATGGTTTTACTGTTAGTAACTTGGAATGTTCTAAATGTTTGCTTTGAATCTATCTATCTAGACTTTTGATTGTGTCTCATTGGTCTCTGACTGTATATGTATGGTGCAGTATGAACAACAACTTGCAGATGATTTATATACGATTTAGATTACAGGGAAAACAATTTCCAGTTCAGGGAAAAAAAATGTTCCAGTGTACACACAAATCAAATATTATCTCTTCAGAAACAACATGTTTAACCTGACACGGAGCTCTTTAGCTTTTCAACTGAGCAACGATGTAAATATGGCTAATGATACTAGCCCCATTAGTACTTCTATATATATATATATATATATATATTATACCCACAGCCCACAGCTTTTTCCAGCTGTCTGTCTCTCTTGCATTTGCTTTTTCAGTTTCTTCTCATACCCTCACATCCTAAGCCCTTCCTCCACCCGCCCCACCCTCTGTTCCCCCTTGACCCCCCCACCCCACCCCCCACCTGCCAATTAATGCCAATCAGGCCAGCGGTGGGCTGATGTGGTTGGAGGGTTTGGGACTGGGACCACCTGGCTATCGCTCACAGCTGGCCTTGCCTTCCTACCTGTCAGGACCAGGCCTCTCACAAACACCTTGTGTTGATCACCACAGAGGAGCCCGAAGACCGGTCCTCCAAGCCTGCATTCGCTTTGGTTTATTAATGCTGGAACACGCAATGCGTGTGTGTGTGTGTGTGTGTGTGTGTGTGTCTTTTTATGTGTTAGACCTTTATCGTGAAGACATCTTTGAGAGGTGTGAGATCATCTGGGCCAGTCGTCTTTTCACAGGTGGTTCGTTTAGGTTAGTGAAGGTTGGTGTGAGGTTACTGCAGCTACCTTACAGTTGTAGGTTAAGCTGAGTTAGATTTAGAAACGGTTGTGTAAAATGATGTGGTAAAGAGTTGAGGACGAAGGCGGAGGTGGAGGACCTGGGCGGGGCGAATGCAACACTTAATTAACTACAAGGCAATTTTGCTTCAAACCTTTTCATACCAGCTCCAATGTGAATTTGCAACAGTTGTAGGCTCTTTTCAATAAAAACGTTTGAATACATTTGTGCAGACAAGTGAAGGATCCTGGATACCAGGATCCTATTGAGCGCTGCCTTGTTATATGACCTAAGCGACTCTAACATATTTCATTGAGTTTCCTTTTAGCGCAATGCCCTCAGTGAATTTGAGTTCCCTCTTCCGTAGTACGCTGTACATGTCTAGTGCTTTAATTGTGAAAGGTAAGAATGGAAGGACCTGGCATGCGCTGCGTTTCTCAATGTCAAACGATAAATAATGACCGTATCCTTGATTATTTGAATTCTTGAGTCCTTACAGGGAGTCATAAAGTCTGCCGCCTCGGTTCGAACCATGGAGCCTCTACGTTGTTGTGCAATATAGTGTGCAACTTTAGCCCAGCCTTGTGCTCAACTCTGATCAGTTATTTCATTAAGCCAGTAGCTACAGAAGACAATCTGAACAGCTCATTTTAGGCAGTTCTACTCTGAAGCAGTAGACCTATGGGTTATTTGAAGCCACATTGACAATCTGGGATTAAATGGAATGGAATGTGCATCTCCACCGTCTACTACAGCCAACATATGGAGTTGGTTCATTGAGATAATGATGATGGAAACAAAATATATATTTGCAGTCAAACTTTTTAACAATAGAAAACCATGTTGAGGAAATCATGGACATGAGACACGTATGTGTGATTCATGTATTCATTTGAGGAAGGTTACAGTCATTGGTTCACACGGATCTGATATTTCATCAGCTGCTGAATGTAAAAACTGCATTATTTGGTGTTTCTTCTCTTACGGCATCTCCACTCTTTTATGCGGAAATTGAAAAACCTAATTCTGGACTTTCATTGAGGAACATATGAAAAATGGAGGAGTAACGTTTTCCTAAGATATGAACCATTCGATTGCCTTCCAGCGTCTCCGACGTCCACCATCCTGCTCAAGCAACAACTGTGTATTAATCCGTGGTAAAAAATAGTCCCCAACAAATGCGGTGTTTCCTCCTGTTTGAGTAACGTTTGCTAAAAACTACAGCCCACCGGTTATAGAAAATGAATACATTTTTAAAGATTTATGTCTTCAGCAGAACACCACTGGGCTTGAGGCTGAGAGCCACAGAAAGGAAAGGGCAGAGAGAGAGAGACTAATACAATACATGATACATCGTTTGAGGATGAATACAGAATAACTGCAGCGTTATGAGTGATTTCTGTGAAACGCCAGAATGAAGTTATAATATTCCGTATCACCGAGTACCATGTCATATGTGTGTGTGTGTGTGTGTGTGTGTAAGTGAAGCCTGTCACAGTGCCTCACAGCCGCCTCACCATCTCCCAGGAGTCTCTGCTGCGACCGTCCTTCTCCTCAAGATCCTTCTAGAAATTGTGCCTGATCTCGCTGTTCAATAATGCATCAACACTTTTTTTTTTTGTAATGTAAAAAAGCTAGCTTTTAGCAGCGTTAGCGGGACAGTAATGCCACCTGACAATCACTCCCAGAAGTCTTGACTGCGGCCCGCAGGAAAAGAGTCAGGCTCCTCGTGATTGACAAGGACAAAAAGAGTAGTCCCACTTCTGTTTTTGAATTGTCAACCACAGCCATGGGACTTGAGAGCGGAGGATGAAACCGTGACTTTGACTACAAGAAGCAAAGGACTTAAGCATGACAAGTGTGATTACAATATCCGCGGAAAGTCATTTAGGGCGCCAAGGTAAGAGACAGCCTCAACAAGACATTCAATTATTTATAACGCTGGGGAGAGTGGGCACTTTCAAGGCCAAACAGCTTACAAGGTGTATTCTCAGATACTTCAGCAGCACCAGCTCCACTATTTACACGCGCGGTTACAATATAACAATTCTATACGAATAGTTTGCCGCCCAACCTCGCTTTATTGAAACCCCAGCTATCTGTCATGACACTGATGGACGATGTAGCTTCTGTCGCAGAGGAAAGTAATCGATGGAGATGAAGGTGCGATGCGGCCTGATAGGAAACCTGTGAACTCCGATCAATAGCAGGAGGTGCGTTTTAGTTTAACGGTGTATTAGCTTTGAAATCCAGGACCTTTTCAACACGGGGGTTTAATTTGATAGCTGCTGGGGAGATGGATACACACCCTGCTGCTTCCATTCTTCACTCTATGATTAAGTCCCGTGATTATTATGCCTCACTTAACTAGTCAGAAAAAAAACAATCAGCAGCAGCTTGAGTGGAAGGTTCAGTATGACTGGATTCATACACGGCAATACAAAACTTAAATGTACTCCCGCACTAAGTACCATTGTGGAATCATACACTCAGGCATGCATATTTATTTGTTCCAAATAATCTGAAGAAGCGCAAGAACACTTCAGAAGAAACCGGAAGTGTGGGTCCCAATCAAGAGGAAAGTCCTGGAGAAAAACATCGCTGATCCTGTTCAGGCTCTCAGAAGGCGAGGCCAGACTATACAGACAGGAAACCATTCATCCAGGTATGAGCAATCAAGAGTTATCAGTTAACCTCATTAACCGTGTCTGTGGGCTGTGGAGAGAACCCTCGCTGACATAGGGAGAACATGCAAACTCCACACAGAAGGAGCATCTCGCCCAGGACCTCCTGCTGTAAGGAGACGGGGCATACCCCCCTTTTTGATCGTTCAGTAAACCTTTCTGTTCAGGGATCCAACAAATGTACCGCCAGGACTTTGGTGATTCTCATTTTTCATGAGGTCAAATGTTCATTCAGACCAAGTACCTGCAGAATTACTCACCCTGACCTCTGTCCTGTGTGGACTTCCTCTCCCGTCATCACACCTACGGTATTATGACGGGAGAGGACGGGAGAGGACGGGAGAGGACAGGAGAGGACGGGCTCGAGCGCTCGCTGAAACGACTGACGCCGTCGCGTGTCTCTGGAGGACAGGCTCCATTGTGATAGCTTCATTAAGGCCCTGTACACTCACTCAAGTGCTGCCAGTTATTTTGGCTGTTTAGACGAACTCCGGTTGGAGCTGTGCAAAGCCGTGCTGGGAAATGGTTTGTGTCACCAGACTCTATGTGTTGTAGTGTGTTATCCAACAGTACCAGAGAGGCCCCCTGAAGTCCTGCAGAACACGTAGATGATCGGCATAAAGACCAGATATCGGATACAATTAATGTATCCTCTTTAGGACCTGGGAGGCTCCGTTATTAAACACTCTGAAAGAGGCAACTCTGCATAATGAATACTTTTACTGAGGTACAATTGTGAATGCAGGGCTTCAAACATATTATTTTCACATTGCGGTATGAGTACTTTCACTTGAAGGTCCGGCGGGTCGGCTCTTCCAAAGAAAACGGTACATTTGCTCTTTTTGTTTTCTTCTATTTGATCCACTTTAGTTCCTGCGCTGTGAAACCGAACCAGACTAAAATGCAAACGACCCAAAAGTATGAATGAATTACTCTGATTGAGACTAGCCACTATGCTACTAAAGAGATGTTAATGAACAAGTATTTAAACTAAACAGTTAGCGTATAAATGTCCCAGCTTGCATTATTATCCCAGTCCTCTGTCCCTTGCACGCATACACACATCAACACATACACACATCAACACATACACACATCAACACATACACACATCAACACATGCATTCATTCAGGCCCACTGTAGCTCAGTGGGCGGTGGAAGCGGACGTGAAAAGTATCGCTGGTGTAGTCGCACACTCTTTACGGCGAGCGGCATGGTGGACAGACATCCATACCAGATGCCGTGTGTGCCCTGGGCTCAGAGGCATCGCGGCGAGGGGGGAGAAGCCAGTGCGGGGAAATAAGCACCTGTCATGTGCCAACTGAAGTGTTAAGTGCACAAATTGTGGAGGCGAGGGTGATGTTTCCGCAGGGGTGACAGCTCTGGGTCTGGGTGCCATGTCAGGCCCTGGCATATCATGCAGACACCCCCCCCCCCCCCCTCCAGCCCACCCCCGGTCCTGCGCTTGCCGAGGGGCACAATGGCAACTATTATTTACTGGATGTCTGCTTCATTTCCTCATATTCATCCTGGCTGGCCATCGCAGGGCCACAGGGGGCGTGTTGCCCCCCCCGCCCCCCCCCTGTGTCATTGCTGAGGGGCGGCAGTGGCAAAACAATCTCTGGCGAGCATTTAGATCATTTATTCAGAGCGCAGGGTGTCAGCCGCAAACCAAATTGCCTACATTTGTGCGGCGGGATCCTCTCTCCTCGCGCCTCTCCCTTCAGGTCGGACAGGAAGGCGAGCCGCGGAAGGTGCACCGGGCCGGGTGTCAGAGGGCCTCTTCACAAACTAACACTAATGCCACGCGAAGCTCTTTCTGTGAACAGTGTGAAAGTGCGAAATGTATGATAAATTGAGCGTGCCAGGGGGGCTTTATGGCTGTGAAGTGCTGTGGCTGGTCGCAGGCATTGTTATGACTATGGCTATTTAGGATCATGGGAGTTGACAGTGCACTACTGGCAGCCATAGAAAGCCAGATTTATCAGGGTTTTTGTGCACCAATGAACAGCAGTCACAGCGCCAGGGAAGAACACAAAGTTTCAGAACATTTCTGACTGAATTTAACAGAACTTCAAGCACATGATAAACACCAGTGGCCCTGGCTAATGCTATTATCTTAAAAGCCTCATCCAACAAGATGACAGCACCTCAGGAATACCTTTCTTTTCATCTGACCACCTGTTGTCAAGGTGTTAGCAGCTGAGAGGTGAACAAAAGAATAAGTGGATGTATTCAGAGAAGAATCACTGGAGAGACAGATAGAAGGCAGGTAATCGTTTTGGACTAACGGTTTCCTGATGTTGAAATAGCGGAACATGACACTGGCGCAGCAGTCCACTAACATCTGCAGGAGACAGATGAGAACCATGTGAGCTGGTGCAGGACAAGCGGTCTTGGATTTGTCCTTGCCTCTGCTGCCCCCCACAGTACACACTCCACCCGGACCCACAGTGATCAGGCCTCTCTACTACAAAGACTGCTGAGGTGACTTCATCGTCACTGAATCAGTACTAGAACACATGACATAGACGTGGATCAGTATTCAGAGCTTCTTCATACAGATCACTCAAAGAACACGTCGCTAGCATTGATCTTTCCAGTCGTACGTCTTCTGACTTAACATGTGACGCGTGGTTGTTTCCTGCTGCCATCTGCTGGACAATTACATGAAACACAGTCCTCTCCCAAAATACTGCGGTCAAATAAAAACACTGATAAACCAATAAATAGATAAATAACCACACATGATGAATGATGAATACAAGTAAGTAAAACTCTCTAATAAGAAATACAACTAAATATAAACTTAATAGAGTAATCAATACAACCAAATAATACAACTCCCAGAATTACTAAATGATTAGACCAGTTATCTTTGTAAAGACAAAGTTGTCAGATAGTTTAACTAATGATCAATTCATGTTTTCATTTTGCATCCACCTGTCAGGCTGTCACTTCCTGTATGTACAGTATGCTATGGAGCTTTAAGTTTAAACAACAGGTTCACGACAGACTAAATAATGAACATAATTCAGAACTTTGGACACAACATTGGAGATGAAACTACCAGGAGCCCGATTTCAAAGGAAACGCACCTTTGGCTAGCTTGATGGATTGATAGTAAAGTCAAACTTTGATGTGTTTGCAGTCTTGTGTGCATCACTTTGCTGAATTCACCTTTCCAACCAAACACTGCCTGTTTCTTATTCTTATCAGCTGTTTTGGATATTTGCTCATAGTCTTTGTTAGTTGGTTAAATGGACCCGCTTCAGCTGCCAAAACTCAGATCAAAAGCGTGAGTCCAGTTTGCGGTTCAGGTCTGGCATAAAGGTGTCCTCTGGGGTAGGGCTGGGCGGCAAAGATGGGCAAAAATACAATACAAATACAATACAAAATACCCCTCAAATAAATGTATTAAAATAAATACAAAATACTGGTGCCAGAAAATGTAACAAAATACAATACATGTATGGCACAGAATGTCAGTGTAACTAAGCAAAGCTATTAAAAGACAACAACTTGATTGATTATGTATATATATATATATATATATATATATATATATATATATATATATATATTTATTAATGGGACTTAACAGCCCATAAACTTTGGCTTTGTATCAACAAGAAAATATTCATCACATATGAATAGCATCACACATTAGGCCTATGTATACTATAAAAGCAAAATATAGAATTAAAACCAGTTGTACACAAGTAAAGAGCCTAAATAAATGACTGTACTGAGACATGTTGTCCACCTGGACAACTGTAGAATGTATGAAATAATAAAACTAAGAATACTTTCATAATATGCCTTTTAAATAAAATAAATTGGATATTTAATGTTTTTTTGTTTTAACAAATGGACATCCACTGTCATAGCCTGGCTAACTGTGAACTATATGATCTGCCAGTAATTGATATGGCATTATGACATTCACATTGAGAAGATACAGCATCACTTGTAATACAGTGAGGTGAGATGGTCAGACGTCTCTTGATGAGGTTATCATGAACAGATAAGCTCCCAGTCTCCCTCTTCCTACAGCTAGCTGCGCCACTGATAAGCTAACTTGCTAAACACTGGCTATGCACTAGCCTAGACAGCATGCTAGCGTCATTAGCATGTTAGCATCGATCGCTAGCTTGATATACAATCGGCTATGTAGCCAGACCCAGAAGCTAGTTGACATCTGTCACACTCAGATATATATGTACCTTCAGACAATCTGTTAAACTTGAAGATCTGAAGACTGAACTCATGAACTGTTTTATGATTCCTGGAGAAAGTATTTTGAGTATTTTAAATACAAAATTACTCCACTCTAAAGTATTTTGTTACAAATTACGTTAGATTTTTATCGGCCCTATCAAATACAAATGACAAAATACTCAAAAGTAATTGAAATACGTATTTCAAATACAAGTAATAGAAATACTGCCCATCTCTGCTGGGCGGTATGCCCAAAAATGTATATCACGGTACTTTGTAAGATTATACCGGTTTCACGGTATATCACGGTATTTTTTTTCGCTTTAACACATTGACTAATTAAAGCCTCAAATTATTTTATCGAGCGTTTAATGATTAAGCGGACATTTTTAACACAACACTCCTGTGCCCTGGAGTCTGTTACAGTTCAACTTCTGTCCATCGGGCTGCATGTAGTTCTGATGGACAGTTCTCACATTGCTGCTAGAACATGATGTCATGATTCCATGATTCCATGATTCCATGATTCCATGCGCTGTTCCAAACTGACAGTGACAAGTGCAAAACTAGATTAGGTTTCAGTATCTCAACACACGCCGCGGTCATCACGACGTTCACGATGAGCAACAGGTTCATGGAGAGCCGTGGTTACACGTTCAGGAGCAACCTGGGACAAGGCATGTTTGGCACAGTTGTGAGTGCCTACTCAACCCGCCTGAGGAAAAAGGTGGCCATAAAGGTTATAGACAAAAAGAAGTTGCCTACCAGCTACGTGGAAACGTTTCTGTGTCGGGAACTGGAGATCATCGGGACTTTGAACCATCCGAACATCGTCAAGACTCTTGAGATCTTCAAATGGAACACAAGCAAGGTAAAACATATTTCTTTACTTATGATAGTTGTGTGAGAGTAAAATGTTAATAAATTCTAATATAAACAGTAATTGACTTGTTCAGGCTGCTTTTAGTCCGACCCAAAATTGAATGTAGGTACATCTTGAGTTTTGTTTGTATACATCCTAGACGATGTTTGACAGATATGAGATGTCTGAGACTTTACTTAAGTCAGAACATGCTGATCATAAGTGTCTTACAGTAGCATACAACGGCTGAGAACCTCATACAGTCCTGTTGCTCTACCATTTCAGAAACTTTCAGAATGTATAATCTGCTATGCTACTTTAGAGCGAAGGTTATGGCAATTATAATATGCTGTGTAACCCACAACTCTGACACTGTAGTCACTGTGCATGGAGGTATGAAGCATAATGAAACGTATAATACAATATGTCCATATATGATTTTAACATGGATACATATAATCTCTTATGAATATGTTTATAACATATTATAGACATGGTCTTCATATAAAGGGTTACCAAAATATCTTTGAATAATATTAGTTTGAGGGCAAACCAATATTACCAATATTTTTATGTAAAGACTTTGGTTCATTTCAAAACATCAAAATGTGTTTGCAGATTTAAACACATTGCTTTTAGTTGCCTTTAGGTCCAATATAATATAACTGTTAATGTGATATTGGCTGTGTGTGTGTGTGCTTTTTGGAAATTATGCAACGGTGCTAATATAATATAGCAAAATGCACTGCTCCTCTGGAAGGGCTATCATATGTTAAATGACTTATATTGACCCGAATGTTCAAAGCGAAAATGAATCAATCATCAAGTTAATGATCGAGCGGTTATTGGAATTGATTCAGCGGAGCGATTGGTTCATCATCAGCGACTTAAAGGTGCATATGTAGGTCGAGGTTGCTTCCAAACACAGAATGTACTGGCGTTCCACCTTCCCTGGCCCGTGCACCACCAGCTGTGGTGGGGACACGGCGCTTCAGCTGCTGCATGATTGAGCTGCTCCATCACACTCGTCCCGTTAGAGACAGAGAGACAGAGAGAGTTGTCAGACACTGTTGTAGCCTCGGGTCGCTGCTCTTCATAGGAAGAAATGAATGGGATGACCCCAGCCAGACTGCCCAGTGAGGGCCATGCTGTACAGGCTTGGCTTCTCAGAGGGAGGAGCTGTGGGGGGCTGGACTGCTTGCACAGGTGGTGCAGAACATCAAGGTGTTAAGAGTGGGATCCACTATTGCCTGTTATAGGGGAGCAAAGGAGGCTAGCCCCCTCATTTTTGCAGTGTTTGATAGATAGAGGGCCGTCTCATACCCCTGGTGAAGTGGATGCCCTCTCTTGCATGGGGTCGGGACACAGTGACCGGTAATGCCTCCGTCCTGCAGTGACCCTGCAGTGCCATTGGGGCACATATCTTTGGTGTAGAGTTGCTACTTGCACTGACCTCACAACCACACAATTAGGTGGAGATGTCATATTGTTCCTTTGTAAAAAGCTAAGTTGATGTAGTAATTATGATATACAGGTTGTGACAGTGGGCACAGATAAAGATACAGATTTACAGATACAAATCACTGCATCTGCATTTATTTGTGAATTATGTTTTAAGAATAACGTAACTTGACATTTGTTTGTGGATACTTATGAGGCTGTCAACACCATCAGTTTGGAGGATTTGTTGGGTATTTGTGGTAGCAATGGTAGAATAAGAGGAAGTCCAGTAAACAAGACTCTACAGCCATGCTAGCAGCTCTGTGAGGCTGTGCTAACATTAATGTCAACCTGCCAGTGGAGCTAGAGAGGAACATCACCAACATCTGTAGTGTTCATCCTCTGGAAACCATGAATGTCTCTACAAAAAGTCATGGCAATCCAAAAGTTTCAGTCTGAACCAAAGTGGAGGACAAACCAGGAGACGTAGCCATCTCTAGGGCCACACCACAAGGATGGCTAAAAGTGCTACAGTTTGTGTTGATGGGTCCGATTATTATTTTAAATTTTTACATCCATTGCACATTTAAATTTGACCATGCACTGTGGGTCAGAAGTCAAGCTGGTTGTCTTTCATGGACTTAACCCCAAAGGTTAGCAGGTGGCACTAGGTGTGCTGTACGAGTAGGAGTCCACTCACCATTCACCATTTACTTTTGTATCTGCAGGTCTATGTGGTGATGGAGTTCTGTGCGAAAGGAGACCTCCTGAACCATATCAATGTCAAGGGGGCCTTAAGTGAACATTCAGGCTGTAGGCTTTTCACACAGCTGTGCAATGCGATCCAATATCTTCACAACAGTGACGTGGCCCACAGAGACCTCAAATGTGAAAACATGCTGCTGGACACACATTTCAACCTCAAAGTGTGTGACTTCGGGTTCAGCAAGAGGCTCACCTACGCAGACGGGCGGATGATGCTGAGCGAAACCTTCTGCGGCACCTCGTCCTATACGGCGCCTGAGATTATGAGAAGTTTACCGTACAACCCCAAAGTGTCTGATGTGTGGAGCATGGGTGTTGTGCTGTATGTGATGCTCCATGCTTCAAAGCCCTTTGATGACACCAACATAAGGAGGGTGTTGAGAATGCAAATTCAGCGCAATATCAAATTCCCCAACAGTCCTTCTGTCTCGTCTGAGGCAAAGGACCTCATCCAAAGGATTTTGCACCCTGTTGTGGAGCACCGGATTACAATCACCAACATACTACAGAGTTCCTGGATGTTGCGGGAATGGAAAATGGAGGACAGTGAGGAGGCCACCGCATCAAACGCCGGCTCTGGAAAGGAAGGACCCCCAGAGGAAAAGGCCAAAGAGGAAGAGAAACCTCCAAAAGCCAATTCAGAACCAGGGGAGGGACCATCATCTGCTGCCCCAAGACACTGACGTTAGAGGCTAACAAGACTTCAATAAATACATTCATTAACACTGTGTTTGTCTTTTTAAAGCAACCAGTAGCAAAGTGTTTGAGTTTCCTCAATCGCATGTGTGACGACCCTCAGACTTACGGTTTGAATTCATGAAAATGCTCAGTTGTGTGTGTTTATGGACACGGGTATCCCGGGTTATGATCATATTCTGGATTTAATGTTTACATGGAACACAGAGAAATATGGTTATTTATATCACTGTATGCATGATACATACTAGACATCTATAATGTTTACTGTCACGTGACAACATTACTGCCAATTTCTTCTCTGCTTCGATCGACAACATCTGTCAGCTCTGAGTGCATCCACTGCCTCTCTACACCATCCACTGCCTCTCTACACCATCCACTGCCTCTCTACGCCATCCACTGCCTCTCTACGCCATCACATGGTGAGCTACACCATCCACTGCCTCTCTACGCCATCCACTGCCTCTCTACGCCATCCACTGCCTCTCTACGCCATCCACTGCCTCTCTACGCCATCCACTGCCTCTCTACACCATCCACTGCCTCTCTACGCCATCCACTGCCTCTCTACGCCATCCACTGCCTCTCTACGCCATCCACTGCCTCTCTACGCCATCCACTGCCTCTCTACGCCATCCACTGCCTCTCTACACCATCCACTGCCTCTCTACGCCATCCACTGCCTCTCTACGCCATCCACTGCCTCTCTACGCCATCACATGGTGAGCTACACCATCCACTGCCTCTCTACACCATCCACTGCCTCTCTACGCCATCCACTGCCTCTCTACGCCATCCACTGCCTCTCTACGCCATCCACTGCCTCTCTACACCATCCACTGCCTCTCTACGCCATCCACTGCCTCTCTACACCATCCACTGCCTCTCTACACCATCCACTGCCTCTCTACGCCATCCACTGCCTCTCTACGCCATCCACTGCCTCTCTACACCATCCACTGCCTCTCTACGCCATCCACTGCCTCTCTACGCCATCCACTGCCTCTCTACGCCATCACATGGTGAGCTACACCATCCACTGCCTCTCTACACCATCCACTGCCTCTCTACGCCATCCACTGCCTCTCTACGCCATCCACTGCCTCTCTACGCCATCCACTGCCTCTCTACGCCATCCACTGCCTCTCTACGCCATCCACTGCCTCTCTACATCATCCACTGCCTCTCTACGCCATCCACTGCCTCTCTACGCCATCCACTGCCTCTCTACACCATCCACTGCCTCTCTACACCATCACATGGTGAGCTACACCATCCACTGCCTCTCTACGCCATCCACTGCCTCTCTACACCATTCACTGCCTCTCTACGCCATCCACTGCCTCTCTACGCCATCCACTGCCTCTCTACGCCATCCACTGCCTCTCTACGCCATCCACTGCCTCTCTACGCCATCCACTGCCTCTTTACACCATCCACTGCCTCTCTACGCCATCCACTGCCTCTCTACACCATCCACTGCCTCTCTACACCATCCACTGCCTCTCTACGCCATCACATGGTGAGCTACACCATCCACTGCCTCTCTACACCATCCACTGCCTCTCTACGCCATCCACTGCCTCTCTACACCATCCACTGCCTCTCTACACCATCCACTGCCTCTCTACGCCATCACATGGTGAGCTACACCATCCACTGCCTCTCTACGCCATCCACTGCCTCTCTACAACATCACATGGTGAGCTACACCATCCACTGCCTCTGTACGCCATCCACTGGCTCTCTACACCATCACATGGTGAGCTACACCATCCACTGCCTCTCTACACCATCTACTGCCTCTCTACATCATCCACTGCCTCGCTACATCATCCACTGCCTCTCTACATCATCCACTGCCTCTCTACGCCATCCACTGCCTCTCTACATCATCCACTGCCTCTCTACGCCATCCACTGCCTCTCTACACCATCCACTGCCTCTCTACATCATCCACTGCCTCTCTACATCATCCACTGCCTCTCTACACCATCCACTGCCTCTCTACATCATCCACTGCCTCTCTACGCCATCCACTGCCTCTCTACACCATCCACTGCCTCTCTACATCATCCACTGCCTCTCTACATCATCCACTGCCTCTCTACACCATCCACTGCCTCTCTACATCATCCACTGCCTCTCTACGCCATCCACTGCCTCTCTACACCATCCACTGCCTCTCTACGCCATCACATGGTGAGCTACACCATCCACTGCCTCTCTACGCCATCCACTGCCTCTCTACGCCATCACATGGTGAGCTACACCATCCACTGCCTCTCTACGCCATCCACTGCCTCTCTACACCATCACATGGTGAGCTACACCATCCACTGCCTCTCTACACCATCCACTGCCTCTCTACATCATCCACTGCCTCTCTACATCATCCACTGCCTCTCTACACCATCACATGGTGAGCTACACCATCCACTGCCTCTCTACACCATCCACTGCCTCTCTTCGCCATCCACTGCCTCTCTACGCCATCCACTGCCTCTCTACGCCATCCACTGCCTCTCTATGCCATCACATGGTGAGCTACACCATCCACTGCCTCTCTTCGCCATCCACTGCCTCTCTACGCCATCCACTGCCTCTCTACACCATCCACTGCCTCTCTACGCCATCCACTGCCTCTCTACACCATCACATGGTGAGCTACACCATCCACTGCCTCTCTATGCCATTCACTGCCTCTCTACACCATCACATGGTGAGCTACACTAGCCACTGCCTCTCTACACCATCACTGCCTCTCTACACCATCCACTGCCTCTCTACACCATCCACTGCCTCTCTACGCCATCCACTGCCTCTCTACACCATCACATGGTGAGCTACACCATCCACTGCCTCTCTATGCCATTCACTGCCTCTCTACACCATCACATGGTGAGCTACACTAGCCACTGCCTCTCTACACCATCACTGCCTCTCTACACCATTCACTGCCTCTCTACACCATCACATGGTGAGCTACACCATCCACTGCCTCTCTACGCCATTCACTGCCTCTCTACACCATCCACTGCCTCTCTACACCATCCACTGCCTCTCTACACCATCCACTGCCTCTCTACACCATCCACTGCCTCTCTACACCATCCACTGCCTCTCTACACCATCCACTGCCTCTCTACGGCATCACATGGTGAGCTACACCATCCACTGCCTCTCTATGCCATCCACTGCCTCTCTACACCATCACATGGTGAGCTACGCCATCCACTGCCTCTCTACACCATCCACTGTCTTTCTACGCCATCCACTGCCTCTCTACGCCATTCACTGCCTCTCTACACCATCCACTGCCTCTCTACACCATCCACTGCCTCTCTACGCCATCCACTGCCTCTCTACACCATCACATGGTGAGCTACACCATCCACTGCCTCTCTATGCCATTCACTGCCTCTCTACACCATCACATGGTGAGCTACACTAGCCACTGCCACTCTACACCATCACTGCCTCTCTACACCATCCACTGCCTCTCTACACCATCCACTGCCTCTCTACGCCATCCACTGCCTCTCTACACCATCACATGGTGAGCTACACCATCCACTGCCTCTCTATGCCATTCACTGCCTCTCTACACCATCACATGGTGAGCTACACTAGCCACTGCCTCTCTACACCATCACTGCCTCTCTACACCATTCACTGCCTCTCTACACCATCACATGGTGAGCTACACCATCCACTGCCTCTCTACGCCATTCACTGCCTCTCTACACCATCCACTGCCTCTCTACACCATCCACTGCCTCTCTACACCATCCACTGCCTCTCTACGCCATCCACTGCCTCTCTACACCATCACATGGTGAGCTACACCATCCACTGCCTCTCTATGCCATTCACTGCCTCTCTACACCATCACATGGTGAGCTACACTAGCCACTGCCTCTCTACACCATCACTGCCTCTCTACACCATCCACTGCCTCTCTACACCATCCACTGCCTCTCTACGCCATCCACTGCCTCTCTACACCATCACATGGTGAGCTACACCATCCACTGCCTCTCTATGCCATTCACTGCCTCTCTACACCATCACATGGTGAGCTACACTAGCCACTGCCTCTCTACACCATCACTGCCTCTCTACACCATTCACTGCCTCTCTACACCATCACATGGTGAGCTACACCATCCACTGCCTCTCTACGCCATCCACTGCCTCTCTACACCATCCACTGCCTCTCTACACCATCTACTACCTCTCTACACCATCCACTGCCTCTCTACACCATCACATGGTGAGCTACACCTGAAAGGAGCGATGCTACTCTTAAAAGCCCTCTGAGGCAAATTTGTGATTTTGGACTATACAAAATGAATTGCATTAAAACACTGTCCTCCACTTTGAATGAACTATGACTTTTTTAACATACTATTCTATTACTTTTTTACCTTTTCACATACTATGCCATATTTACTATACTCTGAGACTTTATGACTTCTTTTACATACTAAGGTGAGACTGTTTTTGACAAACAATACCAAACTTGTACTATACTTTGACTTAAAATACTATTACTTTCAGACATACTATACCAGGGGTATTCAATTAAAATTCCAAAAGGTCCAGATTGAGAAAATCTCCTCGTGCAAAGGTCCGGAACATTACAATAATATCTAACTTGCCCTATTTAGTGTGCCATGTGTGTATATATATATATATATATATATATACACACACACATATATATATATATATATATATATTCAAGAAGTCCAGTAGTCAAGAACAAAAATCGCATGAGCTAACTTCAAATCACATTCATGAGACAATTTGTCTAATTTCAGATGTGATTTTAGAGGAGATGGTGCATAGTTACAAAATCATTTCACCTCAGGTTGATAGCAGACCATCTCAAGGTGTCACTCAGAGAGAACCAGGACATTCTGATGTAGCATTTCAAAATAAAAGCCCTTCAAAATCGCATGCATGAGACAATTTGTGATTTGAAGTTAGCTCATCAAAATATATATATATATATATATATATATATATATGATCTCTTTGCATCTTTTTTCAGATTGTTGATGATTCAGGACTTTATGGAACCTTGAATTAGACTTGTAGATTTCCCAACAAAATGATTCATAAATTCACGGTCAATGAATGTAAAGAGGAGTGTATGAGATTAACGACTGTGTGAATAGACACACTCCCCTGTCTGTCTGTGTCTGGAGGAAGGTAACTGTAGAGTTTCATTTGAATATCCCAGCACCAAGTTTCAGTCTGGACACCTGACCTGACAAGTGTTACCCTCCCTGAGGTAATTTAATCCCCCCCGCCGCCTCAGGACCGAGCCCAAGGGAGGGTTAATGCTTTCTGCACATTGACAAGGGAGGACAGGAGGAGGTGAGGAAGGAATGTGGAGAAAGATGTGAGGAGGACGTGGAAGAAAAGTTGTAGAAGAAGAGGAAAAGGAGGACATGTAAGAGAAGGTGGCAGACATGCAGTATGACAGAAGATGCTGCAAGCTGATGGAAGATTTGAAAGAGCGGGAGAAGGAAATGAGAAAAGAGACATTGATGTCCAACCCCCTTACGATGTGTATGTCTGAGCAGCAGCAGTGGGTCCAAAGAGAAGGAAAAGAAGCCCTCAGACATGGAGGAGGAACCTCAATGTACAGACTTTGTTTAATGTTGAATTACTGTTATAGCAGAATGGAACAAAAACTAGTGCCTTGCTATGTGCTACTGCTTTTTTGGGGGGATTACTTAATCGAAACATTTTGCACAAAATTAATTTGTCTTTTCTGTATTTCTCTAAATCAAAGTCCAATTACAAAAACATCTTCTTCTGGGAGATTTACGGTAATGTAACGCTTCTGAAGCCTCTCACGGTACCGCTGGAGAGGCAGTGACGGTTGGCACCACTAAAGTATCAGCCTTTTAGCTGACTCATCCTTCTGTCCAAACCTGCTCACTTCTCTCATCGGTTTTCTGTTTTGTGTTCACTTCTTTGTCTACTGGATGACATCTGCAACTGTTTGTTGACATGTTTGGCGTATCAGCTTTATAAGATGATGGTCTGTCAATGCTGTGTGTCAGCTTGTTACACTGCGGTCATGACTGTTGAAGTAACTCTCACATGAACGTTGCTTCAACACGTGTTCAAAAGCACACGCACTGTGTCGGTCTTCTTGTTGCGTGTTGTGTCGGCTCTCTGCTCTGTCTCCCAGGTGTCCATTCAGGTGTTTCCCTTATCCCTGCCTAGCAGCTGCACTGTGAGCGTAGGTGGCTGGGCTCAATCACCGATTAGGGTCATGATGGTTCAGAGGCTGGGAGATGCAGACAGAGTTCAGCTGTGTGTGTGTGTGTGTGTGTGTGTGTGTGTGTGTGTGTGTGTGTGTGTGTGTGTGTGCATGTGTGTGCGTGTGTGTGTGTGTGTGTCTCTGCTCGAGCCACGTGTGCTGGTGTTGGTTAGTTGTTTAAACAGTTAGTCTGTTTCATATTGTGGTCTTTTGAGTTAAATTATTACTGCTGTTAATCAGTGTCACTTTCCTTTCTACAAGTTTCAGTTGTTGCATTGTGATCATTTCAGTTTATTGTTAATAAATGGAAATATTTAGTTTCTTCATCCGTTGCTCATGACCCTTTTTCCCTGGGTTCCCCTCATCCCCTGGACCTTAACAGGGGAACGTTACACTTATTATTTCATCTTTTAACAAACAACCTGCTGGAATGCAAACTGTGAAAAACACGTGACACTAGAAAGAACAAACCTAACAGAGGCTTTACCTTCGCCTCCTGCTGCTACTAACTACTATACAACCTGCAGAGCAGCTGTTTTACAGCTGAACTTCCACCTTTTCCAGAGCTAAAATAGCTAAGCTTGACCTCTGACCTGTGTGGTCAAACACAGGGTTACACCCACAGTGAGCCTTCGATAGTATAGTAGGAGAGAACATTCAAACAATTCGGAAACTATCATTTACCACTTAAACATTTACACTCGCTGTAATAAATTGCTGTAAATTTACGGTGGACTTGCAATAATATCTGACAGTATTTCATAATAACTGTAACACACAGTTAAATATTCATCCTTTGCTTGTAAATGAACAGTTAATGCCGTCGGTTAACTGTAATTTATCAGCATAATACAGTGGTTCTCTGCTGCCAGTACTTTATCGTTATTTTACGGTGAAATTGTTTCATGAAGTGTAGAATTAGTAGTAGAAAGTAAAAAAGTAAAATGAAAGGTTTCTGGTTGGTTTTTTTTGCAGCAGAGTCTGGAGTCCAGTTCAGGTTGCACACATGTGTGGTTCTGAAACGAGGGCCTTCACCCTGCCCTGACCGAGCAGTCAGTCCACCTTATAAATCAGTCCCGCCCTGGGGCAGGACGGGCTGTCTGTCTTCCACGACACCCACCGGGTGGTGCTGCTTCAAACGGCGTCACATCTGCTGGTGTCATGTTGGTGTTTGACCAGCAACCATCAGCTGATCATAGCTCTATCACGTCTTACCCTCAGCATCTCTGTCTCTGCAGGCTGGTCCAACCCATCTGTCTGCACCTGGACGACTGTCCGTCTCTCTGCTTCACTGCCTGGCTCCTTTTCTACCCATCATACTTTTGGTTAGGATGAGATATCGTAATATTGTACCTGAAAAATGGAGTGAAGCAGCGGGGCTAAAGCAAAAAAAAAAGGGACGGTAAGAAAAGCAGAATACAAAAATGAGTTAAATAAAGGAGCTGCATGATAAAATACTATCAAACACAGTAGCTCTGTCATCAATACTACTGCTTCCTTCTTTTATTGTCTCATACAAATCATTCCTGGATCCCATGAGTAGTATAGCAGTACCAAAGCAAGCCACAAGATGGGGCTGGACGGCAACAAATACAGAAGACGTTTGTCTGACAGCTTCACTTTTCTTTCAGGTTACAACTTTCATTCCCATCGCAGTGAGAAGCATGTATCTCATGGATATGTTGATTTAGAACGTTTGAGGTGAGCTGCAGGGTGAAGTGTTCCTTCATGGGGAGAGAAAGTGAAGCTAAATAAACTATTCTGGATCAGCTGGAAACAGATTTAGAGATATGTGCTTCTCACAGGACAGAGCAAACACGTGATGATCCTTTAGAATATGATTCAGTGCTGCAGACTACATCACCAAACAGAAGGTGAAGGAGGTCAAACTAACTAACTGGAGTATTTTCATAGAGTGATATTAACACTGCTTCTGACCAGTGACCTCAGCAGTGAACGTCACATTACCTTCAGAGACGAGGACCTGATGGAGGCTTGTCCTTCCAGCAGGAATCTGTCCTTTCTTCTGCCACAGCCTTTTCTCTCAGGTAAGGCTCCCAACTAACAACATGATAATAATAACACACATGTACAATTATTATGTATCTAAATTGATGCCTCCTCCTTTCAGAGAACCCGACTGTCAGATTATTGATGTGAATGTAAACTGTAATCTGACATCAACACATCCTCCGTCTAAACGATTAAACCAAAATGAATCAAATCAAAGATATATTTAAACAGTCTATCAGAAGAATGTTAATAGTAATGAGAATAATCACTCACTTCAGCTGCAGTCACCCTGTCCTCTCTGGACCCCTGGAAGCTGTAAATGCTCCACAGTTAGTTCTTACTGTGGGTATCAGGTACTAGGACAGAGACTCAAAAGTCAAAAGTGTCTTTTTCTCTTGCTTTAAATGATACAGGTGTTTGAGAAGTGGAGCCGACTTCACACTACTGGTTGTGTTCATCAGATGAAAGATGATCACAGCTTCTTCTTTTGGCTTCAGAGACCCTTCCTCCAGAAGCTACTCTTCACTTTCTAATCACTTCTTTAATTAGTCAGACGCCACATTCCCAGAGTGGCGGTTTGTTGTCCATGTGTGTCCACTTTGACCTTTTTTTGTGGACGGGTGAATGGCAACCAGTGGATTAGGGGAGAGGACAGAGAATGAAATGCTCTGTGAATGTTTGTCAGAGGCCCTTCTTCCATGTTCTCTCACATCCAGAACCTTATGGGAGAACATTTCCCAAACGGCCAGTTAAGCTCCAATATCCTGGCTGGGTAACAATAACACATGCCGTTTCTGGAGCGTTTGAGAAGTAGTTCAAACCTCAGTCGATGACTTATAGTAAAACAATCACGTCCATATTTATGACCATATTTTTCCCTTTCACAGATTCCTGTCTGAGAAGTCAGCAAGTCAACAACCTATGGCTCCAGTGTTAGCTTAGTTAGCTAGCAAGCTAAATGTGATCAAATCTGCTGGCAGAGTTGTCGTTTCAAATCTGAATTCAACGATAGACCCGAGAGTCGTGAATCTGCTGCCGTCATCGTGAACTATTCATGGGCCAATGCGAGATCAGGGGCGGGCCTTCCATCCCGCTCCGTGTCTCCATGGTTTGCATGTTTCCACGTCGTTAGTCAGTCAAGTTAACGTCAACAACGCTCTTTTTCTAACCCCGAGTGGTTTTGTTGCCTTCACTTAACTTAAAGTTCATTTTGAAAAGACACTACACATATGTACATGACAGGAAACTGACAATAGTTTAAGGTTCAAGAATAACTGTGTGAAATCTACTGCTACGTGTCTTCTGAGGCTAATTACAAGGAAGAACTTGTAACTCTAACATGTTGTTTGTGACCCCGTGGTGACATGCAGGCCTCGGTAGATACTTATAACAACTGAGGACTTTACTTTGGAGGCAGATGTATGTGCACAAAAAAGTAGAATTGAGAAGCGAACTCCACGGTGAAAGCAAACGGATGTTTTCTTCAGTGCGGCGTGTGATGAAGGACTGATACACTCCGTAGTGAATACCCTGGAATGAGAAAATAAGCCACATTTGCATCTCTTGCTCGCCTGAACGTTTTAAGTGCTTTAATTTCCTGGTCCTGTGCACCCAGAGAATTGTCTGCTGCTAATTGGTCCTGTAGTGTGTATCAAGAAGCGTAACTGCTGAATGCATGCTCTAATAACAGCTTCATTATACACTGGTTCTTTGCAGTGCACTTTTGTTGGTTTTCAAAGCGCTGTTTGCCAACAAGGGTGGCTTTGAGCAGCAGAACGCTGTGAATACCCCATTAAAGAGCCGCGCTGCTCTCACACTGTACAGCTGCTTGTACTCTGCCAACACCGTGCCGCTTTTGAACGAAACAAAGGATTCCTCAGAAATAACGGCGCTTACGTTTAGTCACATAACGTGACAGTGGTGTGTGTGTGGGGGGGGGGGGCCTTCTTTAACGTGATGGATGGACTCATGCTCATGCAAACAGTGGTGAAGTAGCCTCTCACCCATTTACGTGTACGCTCAGATCGTTGAGAGTGATCAGCACACATAGCAGGGAATATTAAACATAATGCACCGCTTGCAGTTTTATACGAATCTCGACTTATCAGCAGTCACTTGGCTTTACATACTTTTCAAGCTGTAGCCTATTAACTGTGTGCATGAGCGGTGATGATAATAGCAACATAAATGGTCATAAGGAGTTTAATGTCCTCCTCAGCCAGCCGTCTGCCTGCTCTCTGTGTTAACACGAGTGTCTGTTTCTGCTGACCTCCAGCGCTTTAACATCTCACCTTGCTGCAGTGATGTAGAGTTGTACGCTAGTGTGTCAATGCACCATGACATCACTGATGGGCGTGGTCAGAGGTGCAACAGTCTTGACTCTGATAGGGCGGTGAAACGCTGCTTAAATATCCCGAACAATGAAACTGCATTGTCCATTACTTTTTCGAGGATTTTGTTTTTCATGATTACGTTTTTGTTTTTGACGTATTACAAATATGTTTCTATTCCTCGGATGTCTGCTTAGGGGGGTCGGGGGGGTCGGGGGGGGGGGGGGGGGGGGTCAGCCCAGGTCTCACCGCTGCTCCTGTCCCGTGTGAAACCAAACGTCCAACTTGAATTTACATTTTTGCACATACATTGTCACACAGTGTCAGGACAGCAACCTGCTGAGAATGAACATCATGTATCATCAGGAACCTAATCACGTCCTCAAATGAGCTCCGACTCAGACTTATAAAAGGGGCTGATGAAGACCAGCTCGGGTAACGAGACCATAGGGGGAACAGTCATCCAGTCTGTGCTGTATTACTGGATCTGTAGGCTCAAAGGGAGGTGCAGCACTTTCTTTAAATGTATTGCGATCTCCTCCCACTCATTTCTTTTAATTATCCTTGTCAGTCAGTGCACAGGAAGAGTCTCATTGTGTTTTGTTCTGTTCAACTTCTGGCACCTCCTCTGATTTGTAATCCAAGATGAGGACTGTCAGTAAAGGACTGCGTGTTGTTTGGTGTGACCGTCAGCCACAGAGCATCACAGTTCAATTCAGGGACTTCCCACTTCATGCAGACCATGGCAGATATTCCTTATCAAACATTCTGCCTTTGGAGGTAATCAAACACCCCCCCCCCCCCCCCCCCCCCCCCCCCACAAAAAATAAATAAAGAAATGTACACATTTGAATACAACATGACATATGAATTATGAAGAATCTATTCATTATCTGTCCTTATGTCTCATTAAACTGATGTTGCTCCAGCTTTTGTTTCAATGTTTGCATCTCTGCACAACACAGAATAGACGGCTGTGTGTGTGTGTGTGTGTGTGTGTGTGTGTGTGTGTGTGTGTGTGTGTGTGTGTGTGTGTTGTACCGTTCACTCATGTGCTAAAAATGAGCCTGTGTGGTAAAACTGTACGTGTGTGTGTGTGTGTGTGTGTGTGTGTGTGTGTGTGTGTGTGTGTGTGTGTGTGTGTGTGTCTGACACGATGCATGGCGCTGGTGTGTGGGAGGATGTGAGCGGACACGCTTGCCAGAGCCCCTCAATCCACGTAACCTCTCACTTTTAACCCTCCACCTCCAGCAGAACTTTTACATAGAATATCGGTTTCAGCGTTTTCCGGCCGAGGACTTTGCAAAGGCTCATTATCGTATTTGTTCTTCGCTGAGGAAAATTAGCAAAAGACCCGGGGCAAGAGGTACAAGTCTGGGCGTCAACGCTCCCGCTAAACAGAACGATCGTTAAAAAGAAGCTTGCTGTAGAACAGCGTAAACAGTCATTACCTCGGGTGATGATTGATTTTCACAGGGATTTGAGGAGATATTAGAGTGAAGTCTGGCATATTTAAAGTCAATCCTTGGTTACAGTGAAAACACAATTGTAAACTCTGTGCTGCACACACACACACACACACACACACACACACACACACACACACACACACACACACACACACACACGCTGCAAAGTGTTCACCATCAAGACCCCGCATGTCCCGATGTATACAGTGGTTTAGTGAAAGAAGCGTCCCGTCCTGCTGGATGTGACTTTATTATAACATTATGACACCATTATTAGTGAGAGTTTTAATGAACTGAGTCAGTAACTAATGAACCCTTTCACAACATTGTAGTATAGGGTTATGTTCATATATATATATATATATATATATATATATATATATATATATATATATATATATATATATATACTTTTTGGATATATATTTATATTTATTTTGTACATAGTCGTTGAATGTTTATGCTTACATCTGTTCTACTTTCATTTTTTTGTTGTCCTAAATTGCTTCCTGTTTATTTGTAAATGTTGTGTATGTACGTAAAGCTGATTCTGATCCTGATCCTGATCCTGATCCTGAACAAGACCCCGAGATACTTGAACTCCGTCCCCACCTGGAAGGAGCGATCCACCGGTTTCCGGCCTCAGATTTGGAGGCGCTAACCGCCCAAGCGAGTGCTGGAGGTCACGATCCGTGGAGGCCAACAGGACCACATCATCTGCAAACAGCAGAGAGGTGATCCCGAGACCCCCGTACCTGACGTTCTCCATCCCCCGGCTACACGTAAACATCCTGTCCGTGAAAGTCAGGAACAGGACCGGTGACAGAGGGCAGCCCTGGCGGAGGACAACACCCACCGGGAACGTGTCTGACTTATTGCCGAGAATGCGGACACAGCTCCTACTGCAGTCGTACAGAGACCGGATGGCCCTGACGGGTCCGGCACCCCATACGAGAACCCCCGAGGGACCCGGTCGAAAGCCTTCTCCAAGTCCACAAAGCACATGTAGACTGATGGGGCAAACTCCCGGGACCCCTGCAGTAGTCTTGCGAGGGTAAAGAGCTGGTCCACTGGTCCACGGCCGGGACGGAATCCACACGGCTCCTCTTGAATCCGAGGTTCGACAAACGGTCGGAGCCTCCTGTCCAGCACCCTGGTACAAAAACAACAGAAATGCTACGTAAAGTAACTTGATGGATGTTGTAGTTTGATTGTTGTTGACGTTGTGGAGTTTCCTACAGCCCTGCATGGTGTTTGCAGGTATTTCTGTCAGGATACATACAACCATCACTGCATGAAGCTCATTGCTTTGAGCGCACAGTAATAACTGGAGATGTCTCAGAAAGCATTTGTGTCAAAGCTTCTCCTCTATGGCTGAACCAGGGAGGTGTGGTCAGGGGAGGCAGGTGGCAGGCAGAGCCTCACCTGACATCAAGAAAAGTAAAAAAACAAATAATGCTAAAATAAAATACATATTAATATTCCTCTACTGATCTGTGCTATAAATGTAATTTCTGTATGATTCCAATCATTTCAATCATTTTTATAATCAGAACCTCTGAATGATGTCATGTCCTGTTCAAACAGAGGAGACAGTGAGGTGAGACAGAGACCAGCTGTTCCTCACCTCACTGTGAATCCTCACTAACTGTTGAGTCTTTTTCTGTCTCATTGTTTGTCACCACTGTAATATCTGTAGACTCTTTTATTAGATGTCCTTTCTTTACATAGAATAATGTATTTCACGTCTGTGTAGAACATGTTTAGTGTTGATCTGACATTAAACCGCAGTGAAAAGAGAGACAAACAGTACCCCTGACTCACTGAAGGGGGCGAGCGAGAGCCCACGGGTCGGGTTCATGCTTGTTCAGTCGTTGCTCTTCTTCTACACTTCTCTTCTTCTTCTTCTTCTTCTTCTTCTTCTTATATTTTGCTTTGACCACAAAAATGAAGAAATGTCTCAAAAAACAAGGAAATATGACCAAATCATCATCAGTTCACCGTCGGACAGGTAAAGTAACCTTTTATGTGTTCGTTGTTCTCTTTATACATCCTGGTTGTTACGCAGATTATCGCGGAATCTCACGATTTTCGCGGGTGGTGCTCGCGAGCGCTCCGCTTCTGAAACGCTCCGGGTGGAATCAAACATGTACCTTAATGTGTGTATGCTGATATGCTGATATGAAATATGAAAAACAACCAGTAGTCAATGTGTAAGCTGCGAGTTGAATGATGATTTAAGCTTCTCTATTGGGTTCATATATTTATAAATCTGACGTCACTGGGCTGAACAGTAACTGGACGATGTTGTCAAAAATATATATCCTAATCATCGGAACAGTAAAAGTGAAGGGGACACAAACAGCTGAGCCACAGGGTGTGATTTCTCATGACTTTTCAAGTCGACAAAATAAGTGGCACAAAACGTGAAGGTTCCATTTCACAAAATATATTTTTTTAAAGCACAGGTCTAATTATTAACTAAAGATAATGGCTGCCGTTAATGCTATTCATTAATTTTGGCAACAAAAGTCCATTGTGTCAATGGACTTTTGACACAATGGACTTTTGACACAATGGACAGCAGAAGTTAATATTCCCTGTCTAAAGCATTCAGTTGATCAACGATCAGACCTGTGTACAGCCTGGTGATCCTCAGCATTAAAGAGCGTCAGGCCTGTGATGATGTCACCTCTGTCACAGTGGCTCATGTTGCCTCACGGTGAACGCAGAGAACACGAGAGACGGCGACATTCAGCTGGGCAACAGAACGGCCACTCATTCGCTCCAATCAGGGCGGAAAATCGAGAGACAAGAGACCCCTTCCCTGCTGGACACACACACACACCCACACACACACACACACACACACACACACACACACACACACACACACACACACACTGAGCATGACTGGCTTCCTGTGGCCCTGGCAGCAGTTGAAAGCGGCCGGCGGGATCAGACGAAGCGAGCCGGGCCTCCATTGTAGCAGATGACTGGGACGGCCGCGTCGCCGCTCTGAAGCTCCGCTGAAGGGCGGCGGGGAGCTTCAGAGGATGAGCTCATGTGCGTGGCGGTTGCTCTTGTTGTCGTTCTGTACTGCTGGTGTTTGGTTGAGCTGACATGCAGCTTCTTTGTGGACAGGAGCACAGATCAGAATGCATCCGTCACGGTCAGAGGCCGTTATTGTCAGGTTCACCTCATCCTTTAGACGCCTATTGTTCTCAGCACGGAGATCCATATTACTGGAATACATCACGCTGAGCCGTTGCATTGTTTAGCTCTGACCATGTATCAGGATCTGTATCTGACCATGTGCTTTATGTCTAACACACACACGTTGGTTAAGCCAAGCTGCAGTTTGTCTTTCACCGCTGCTTCACTCGCTCCACTCTTACTTGTGCTGCTTCCAGATCCTCTTAACAGTGAAACATGTTCTGATAAACCCGATATGTTCTTCCCGCCCCTCTCCTACACTTTTGTCTCCTACAAAACGACGTTCCCGTGCAACTATATGGTGGCAGTTTTCACCACGTGGGTAACATTGTGAACATTTGAATGAAACACAACGAAGCTACTCGGTCAGGGTTTGGCTAAACATATATAATAAGTAAGAGAGTATTGAAGTTACTGACGTCAATCGAGACAAGTCGACATCGACTTGGACACACGCTGCGGGGGTCTACTGGGTGAAAGTCCCGTGCATGCTTGACCTTTGACCTTTCTGTGTTGACGTCAGCGGCCGTGACACGTGATATGTTTAAAACGAGGGTAAACCGGGAGATAATACGTCTCCCTCGAAGCATAACCGACGATGCAGATTTGTAGTGCGGGAACGCGATCGGGAGAGCAGATAGTAACACATACTGTAGCTGGTGAAGAGATGAGGACCTTACATTCAGGTGGACACGACTGCAGACCAGCGCTTCTTTACTGTACGACTGCTTGTCAACGTTTTACTCTTGCCGACACGGTCGGCGTGCTCGACCTCGTGAGGCGACCCGTGTTCACGCGTCTGCAGCGCGCTGCACCGACCGCAAGCGGCGGCAGGTCCTCTTCATAGTACGTCTGTTTCTGATGTTGCATCATGAAGTCACGTCAGGACAAAAAGTGAACGTCAGATTGAATTTGATGCGCGGTGTTACCGACTGTAAACTTAGTGTCTTTGTTCAGCTTGTGGCTGCATCGTAGATGAGTGTAGACGCTTCACATGGTGGTAAAGAATATCAAGTTACACCGATTCTTTGGTCTGGACGCCACAGACCGCTGGCAGCTAGATGGTGGCGTTCTTGCTCTGGTCACAGGGCTCAGAATGATGACTACGTCACCTCCATTAGTCAACCTTATGAAGGAGGATGAATGAGCCTCACTTCTCCGTCTCTTTGACGCGATGTAGAAAACCCTGACATCCTGAACAATAACTAAGCGAAACATCCTCTGAATTCATCTTGAGTCTGAATGCCAGCGTGTCACATTTCACGTTAACGTGCTTCACATCGTCAGAGTAACGACTAGGTGGAGAAGCTTGACGTGTCTTCATGCTTTCATCTTCATCGGTCTCTTTGGTGCTGCTGTTGAACTGGGAGTGAAATGACTTTTGAAGTGCAAATCTGTAAAGTGCGCTGTGACAGTTGCCTTGATTAGGAGCATTACAGTGATTTACAGATGAGTGAAACATGTGTGTGAATGGGTGAAAGATGACATGTAGTGTTAAAGAGCTTTGAATGGTCTGAACACTAGAAAAGCGCTGTACAAGTCCAGTTTATTTACCCTTTATTGCAAAACACAAACAGGGTCACCAGCCTTCAGGCTCTCTGGAACACGTCTCTCTTTTGAACCCCAGACCTTGAAGCAACAAGGCTTGTTCTGACAGTAGTGTGTTCCACTACATGTATCACCGCATGTATCTGCAAGCGGGGAAAAGCCTATCAGCTGATGATCAAAGAGTGGCAGGTGACGTGGCTGGAGCTGTGGGAACACTCCCTGCTGAGGAGGACTCCAACAAAAGTGTGCTCCAAACCTCAGCTGCCTAAGAAGTCAGCACGGCCATCAGCACGGCCATCAGAACGGCCATCAGCACGGCCATCAGAACGGCCATCAGAACGGCCATCAGAACGGCCATCTTTCCATTTGGATCCAGCCATGCCGAGCCAAATGGAAGATACACCAGTCTTCATTGTTTGTTGGGAAGCCAACAGATGGCGCTTTGTCTTCTTGCCGCACAAGCCTTCAATTCAGGTTTGCGTTTCCATCCTGCACGAGTCAGCACTTTGAGCTTGGAAGTCTTTCTCACCGAGCTTCACCAGCATGCTGCCCTGCCACGCAAGTGTCCGTGTCACCGGCCAACTCACGCCACGGGACGCTACACCTGTTCAATGACACGTGTGTAATAGCTGCCCGACCGTGAACATATTTAACGTTAAATATGAAAAGCGTTTCCCTGGGATGCCAAACAAGCATCTCGTGTGGCAGATGCACGTGGATGTTTTGATCCGGTTTTATTGATATTCATTGGAACGGAGCGTCTCGTTGTCAGGAGGGCGCTCCATGCAGATGAAGGTGAGGAACACTTGTTGCTGCTCTCACTGTTTTGATCTGTTGCTCGGTTCATTACGCTACCCCTGGAGGCATCGTGACGATTACATCTTTTCAAGAAATCTGTCCGAAAGTCTGACTCAACCTCAGTTTATTTCAGAAAATGCACGAAGAAAATGCAGTTTTCTCCCTTGGCTGTGCTTCATCGCTGACTTGAAGAGAACTCTCTGTGCTTGCCGACCCTAAAAAACCTTGAGCTTTAGCTTTTGTTAACTCAGCAGGCTTGAGACTACATAGTGAAAAGACTGCATGGTGCAGCAATATCCTGCTCTGTGTTGTGTAGGTTGAGTAGAGTCAGGGACAATGAAGTGTGTGTGTGTGTGTGTGTGTGTGTGTGTGTGTGTGTGTGTGTGTGTGTGTGTGTAAACTCATCTGAAATGATCTCACCCCTCTTCAGGTCACTTCATCATTGAGGCCCTCCATCTTTTGTCTTCTCCTCTCTCGCTGTATTTCCTTCTGTGTTTTTCTTTTCATTGAAAAGAAAATGCACACACACACACACACACACACACACACACACACACACACACACACACTAGTGAGAAGAGAGGAGATAGAAAAGTCAACATCGGCAGCAATAATCCAGCTCTCTCCCCTTGGAGGACGGGGTGTCAGGGTTTTGTCTTTGCCCATTGTCCAGCTGTGGAGGCCAGAGACAGGGGAGGGTTTCCAGCTTCTGCCCCCAGACAATGGGGCCCTTGGAGGGGGGGCCCGGACTGACCAAGTACAAAAAAGGGCCCTGGGTTCAGATAGAGGAGGTCAGAGGACTCATTAGACTTCACACCTCAACTTGTTGGACTTCAGAAAGTGTCAAAAACCTTTCATGTCTCTTCATATCGCCTCTTGTTTAAAGTAGCTTCCCTGAAACGTTTCACACACAACACTTCTTCAGCTCTTCTTCAGCTCTTCTTCAGCACTTCTTCAGCTCTTCTTCAGCACTTCTTCAGCTCTTCTTCAGCACTTCTTCAGCACTTCTTCAGCTCTTCTTCAGCTCTTCTTCAGCGCTTCTTCAGCGCTTCTTCAGCTCTTCTTCAGCTCTTCTTCAGCGCTTCTTCAGCTCTTCTTCAGCTCTTCTTCAGCACTTCTTCAGCTCTTCTTCAGCACTTCTTCAGCACTTCTTCAGCACTTCTTCAGCTCTTCTTCAGCGCTTCTTCAGCTCTTCTTCAGCACTTCTTCAGCACTTCTTCAGCACTTCTTCAGCTCTTCTTCAGCGCTTCTTCAGCTCTTCTTCAGCGCTTCTTCAGCGCTTCTTCAGCTCTTCTTCAGCTCTTCTTCAGCTCTTCTTCAGCACTTCTTCAGCTCTTCTTCAGCGCTTCTTCAGCTCTTCTTCAGCACTTCTTCAGCACTTCTTCAGCACTTCTTCAGCTCTCAAGCTGTGAAGGTCTTGCCAGCGAGACGCCATTCAACATGAAGTAAATGACCTCCCTGTGGTTCAGAGTTCTCTCTTGCTCTCAGCTTCCTTTCTACTTTGTGGTGCATTTTACAAACAAGCAATACATATTTATATATATGTATCAAAGGGTGGCCCTTCCACGCTCGGTCAGTCAGAGAAGCCACAAATTGAGATCCATGCGTAGAAGTCGGAGGATGAGGATTATCCCTCGAAAGACAGGCTCTAAATACGGCAGGCCGACGTGCCTTCCCAACCGTCGCGCCCCGGTGGACCTGCTGGTTTCGCTGCTCCTGGCCGCTTGGTGTATTTTTACAAGAGATGTTTATCCTCAAAATGCCGGTTGAGCTGTAATTTTGGGCCGTCCCATCCGTCTCTGTGTCTGTCTGTTGCTCTCTGGGGGAGGGAGGAGGTTGTGGCTGCTGACCACTAGCTCAGACTCGGGGCCTGTAGCTGCTCTCACAGCTTCCCCTCTGTCTGATACAGCGAGCGGAGCGCTTCACCTCTGACGTGGTGAGGACCCGGCTACTGGAGAACCACCGCTGCTTGTTCGCTGTTTCGTTTGAATTTGTGCTTTGAGGGCTGCAGTTGTGAAAAGAAGTATTTTTGGTCTAATAACATACAGTTTAGCTCTTACTCATGGAGCATGAGTCACCTGCAGTGCCTTCAAACTACTGCAGAATATGCTCCCTTGATAATTGACGGGGATAACCTCATTACATACAATGATTTTTACAGTCTATGTCCATAATTAGTCTTTTTCCCCGTATTGTTGTTTTGTGGTTTGGAAGTATGTGTTTCTGAAGATTGGACAGAAAGATGAGCGACTCAGCTCCAATTTGAGTTCATGAGTGTCTCTGACCGATCAGTCCATCCATCTAGTCCTCTTCTAGACCTTCTCAGGGCTGACGTCATTCCCTGGTGTATCGTGGGGCCATCACTCGCTGCAGCTACAGTGAAACACATTCACATTCATGTGCAATCTTAAAGACTCCAGTTAATCTAAATACCAACGTCTGCTTGATCCACTGCGTGTTTCCTCACGCTTTACCTCCCACAGTCATTCTGAATACAATAATACACAAACGCAACGTCACAGGACGTCCAGATGCACGGTTGAACCGAGTCTGCTATCAGTCTGAGACTTTTCACAGCGAAGCCAGACTCCCAGTCTCACATGTTGCCCTTGTTTGTTGACAGAGACATGATTTGCAAGCCGGAGCTATAGCATCAGGGTCGATAGCCTCATTATATAATGGATCATGACACTCATCCGAATCAGGTCCTCTTTAAACCGAGGTGTCAGCAGCAATCATATCAGTGAGTGTAGAAAGAGGAGCCGTGGCAGGCGGCAGTCAGCCCCCCTCCCTGTGCCGTGACGGCACCGCTACGGACCTGCGCTCTGTCACGTCCCCCCAGGAAGCCAGTGGGCCGGACTTGGCCGGCGGGAGGAGCGAAAGGGGTATTGGGGGTAAGGAGGACAAGCCGTCGGTCCTGCACTGATGGCGAGCCAGCGGGCCGTGGGCCATGTGTCGAGTGAGATGGGTTCGGGGATGCGGAGGGCAGACGTGAGGGACTTTGGCAGGCGGCGCATCCCAGATGGAGAGAGATGAGCGCTGCCAGTTGTCACGTTGTGTTTGTAGCACGGTGGAAAACACAGAACCGCAAGTCTGGGGCCACTGGCCCCCCCTCATTATCCCACCAGCTCTGAAGTGAGTCACCGAGGCAGACTTTCTCTGCGCTCTCCCTCTGTGGGCCTGCTCCACCGGTTCAACTGTTGCATCATCCTCTCACTCTCATGGGTTCACACAGTGTCCTGTATCAGGGACGACTGTGGACTCCGCTGACGAGACGTGCTGACACACTTTGAATAAACTGCTTACGACGTTCTTATGATTAGCACCTTTTAGCTTCGTGTATATGAAGAGCGCTACATTACGACGCCTGTTAACAACAAGCATCTTTTACTAAATATGGATGTGCGGATGGACGACTCGAGGCCAGCCAGAGTTTAGATATCATTTCCCCAAAAGTGTTTTCATACTTTTGTACGATGACTGTTTCTAAGTGAGACACTAGAGACACAAAGGCAATAAACTGTGTGTGCATAATTCACATTTCAGTTCATAATTCCCTGGACTTGTCATGTGTTGCAGTGTGACACACCAGAACCCCCGTCCCGTACATGGAATGTGACTGAGCTATCACATGTTTGATTTGTGTGTTTCTTGTTCTTTCACGTCTAAAAGGAGCTGTAAACAACAGCAGTTTAGTTTACAGACGGTATTTCTCACAAAACTAATACAAAATACTTTGTATTAGTGCTGAAGTTCTAACAGAAACATTTCTCACCTCACGCAGCATTCACAAAGCACTTTGAGGGGATTTCTGTACGCCGGCAATGTCGACATGATTTCATTTAAATGAACTGCAATATTCTCCACAAATATGTGAGTATAATGAAGTAAATGTAGCTAACTAGTCGAGCTAAGACAGTGCACCCTGTCCTGAATGTTGGTGCACAACCCCCCCTTCACTCATTCGCGGTCTCTCTTTCTTCTGCTGCCACATCCTTGAGCTGCTCTGCCACTCTTGTGCAACTAAACACCTCCGGACCGAACAAGGGAGGATATTGTGCTGCCTTCTGTCGGCCCATGCGTTTCACCAACAGCGCCGTCGGGAGCACCGGCGTGTAAACTCACCATGGGTGAGGATCTGCAGTGATTTAACCGCTACGATACCAAGTCTTGTTTTCCTTAAAACATTGCTCTACAGCGCCTCTAGTGGCTGAACGGTTTACATGGCGACTTTAAGTAGCTGGTAGAATCTATACAGGACTTTCACCCTGAGACGTCTGCCGCGCTAAACCCAAAGTCAACGTTGTCTTCCTTTACCTCCGTTTAGTGACTCATATACTTAACTAACACACTTACAAAGGAATAGTTATTTTATGTAACGAAAGTACACATTTGAACCCGAACCACGATCTCCTCCCAAACCTAACCAAGTAGTTGTGTTGCTTAGACTGCAAATGATGTAGTAAAACATCAAAGAACCGTGTTGTTTCATTATCCAGTCGCAGTCTTATCCATGTCAACACTTGTCAACAAGGTGCTTTAAGCTAAATGCTAACATCAGCTTGCTAGCAGATTTAAAATGATAACACAAACATGCTGATGCCCTTTCTATGCTCACCGTGACCCAAACCAGGGAGGAAAGAATCAATGCCTATTCAGAAGACACCTCGTCCAGATGAGTGGAAGACTAATAACACGGAGACCTAAGGAGAGACATGTTGTTTCATTTCCTCTTTGGTGGACGTCTGGTCTGTGAGAGCCGGTCTCTGGTGCTCAGCAGGTCCCGTGTTGTGCTGTGACCTGAAGGCTTCAACACGAGGCAAAAAAAAAAGAAGAGGGAAGGCAGTCTCCTGAAAAGACCTGGAAATGAATAGAATAGTGCTGACTGGGAGGTTCTGCCAAACACTAGCTCTTGTTATCACCTGTCACCTGACGCCTGCGTCTCTGTCTGTATGAAGCCATTAAGCAGATATGTGAGGCCGCCGGGGCGCCGTGTGACACCAAACAAACGCCCTCTGTCATTCTTTACCTGCTGCTCCTGAGGGAAATGGAGTGAGGTAATGCTGCTCCGCTTACATGATATGTGCACACGCAGCAGATAACTGCTCTCTGTCTTTCACACACACACACACACACACACACACACACACACACACACACACACACACACACACTTCATTGTCGGATGGATAAACAGAGTGGGTCAACTGTCCCATGTCAGGCTGGTCCTGCATCTGAAATGATTTTGTATGTTATCAATGAAATCATGAATGAAGAAGTATAAAGAGCATGAAGCACACACAGGGAGGGGGGGGGGGGGGGGCGCACCGCTCATCTCTCACGTGAAGCGAGAAGTCGACGTTTTTGTCACGTATCTTTCGTGGTTATTTGAACCCAAGCTACCATCCTTTCCTAACCCTAACTGACTCGTTTTGTTGCCTAAACCTAACTGAGTTCCTGTGAAGACGGAGGTTTATTCTGAAAAGACGTGTGTTGCTCTCGCGGTGACTTTTCAGAGGATACCATACAAACGGTCGTACGAGTTCTTTCTGGGACAAACTCCGTGCTTCACCGCACCAGAGAAGCTGCCTCCTCTCACCTCGGGCTCAGGCTTGCCCTCTTCTTGAGGAGCATTAAGATATCAACGGATTACCACTGTAGTCTGCCTTGTAAATATACGGTCCAATAAAGGTTTATTCAGGGCTTCCGTTTAGAGCGAGGATAAGGGGGGGGGTTGACAGCTGCTTGGATTTCCTTTCATTGGCCCAGTTTATACCTTTTCAGCCTCACCGTCCTCCCATTCATCACTGACATAATACTTCAATATTTCACTGCTGAGTCACCTTTCCACAGTGTCTGCCAACTTCCTGTTTGACCAGATCTCTGTGTGTTTGTGTCTCTGTGATCTTGTGATTTTGGATTCATTGCGAGGACACCTTCTTTAGAATTGAACGTTTTAAATTTGCAAAAAACGTCATAAATTCGACCAGACTTGGAGCATCGATACGATACTCTTGAAATGATTTTCTGAAGAGGCGATGATTCCGGGGATGGTTTTCTCTCCAGTGGAAAACAGTGAGTCAGTCAGAGGTTTTGTGGCTGAGTAGAATATCACGAACCTTTCTAACTTGATACAGACTTTGTGTTCTGTATGCTGTATTATTGACAGCAGGGTGCAACTGGAGAACGGATTAAAAGCATGGTGTGTAAGAAGGCATTGCTAAAACAACAGATGTGGTTTAATCCCTTCCTGAAAGAGAAGCCAACCTCGAGCTGCCTTTCAAAGTCAGGTTCTAAAATAAGCCGTCATCACTGCAAACTCACCGCGGTCACGCAGCCGGAGTCTTGCCGATCCTTGAATTTGTCTGACGATCTGTCCGCCCTCGCCGACAGAAGTACCTGAAATCTCATCCAGGCGTGTTTGTTGGTGTCTTTGGCGCGGATGACTCCTCCTCTTCTTCACCCTCGGATGTTGGTGTCGGCCTCTAGCGCGGTGTGAACTCTCCGGACAATGAGCGTCTTCCATTTCACACATGAGTGGACGTTCCACAGGCTGTGTTCTCGGGTACCGGCTCCTCACACAGCTCCTCCGGGTGAAGTCGTGAAGTTCAGGGTTGGAGTGAATGTCAAAAGGGACTTAGAGCCAGGACTGGTGGCCTTGAGAAACCAGCAAGAGTTACGCACGATTTAGAAACAAAAGATCCAACCGGAAAACACAGGCCTGGGTCGCCCACTCTCTTCCAGTGACAGCAGCTAGCGACATGCTACACGTGGCAAGAAGGTCGCCAAGTTGGCCCCACGGACAGCTCCTTCCTTCAGGCCTCCCTCCAAAGCGTCTCCCCCAAATCTATCATGATGAACATCAACAACCAAACAGGCTAATGCTGGTACTCACAGCTGATGGGCCAGCAGCTGGAAGAGCAATGAGTGCAGAGGTGGACTACGCTCAGGTCGTCGGGCAGGTAACCCTTTCATTTGGGCTGAATGAAATGATTGGACGGGCTTCTTACTGTTCTGTGACAGCTTTACTGTTTTGTCTTTTTTTTTTTTTGTCAGAGCATTTGATTCATTGGTTGTTGTCAGGATGTAAAAAGGGGCTTGAAACAACGTGGTTCTAACATCATGTCCACTGGCCCCCCTTGAGGGGGGTTCATAGCGTCTCCTGGCTCTCCTCAGGAGCTCTGTGTCTGTTACTTGTCTTTAAAGCAGCGTGTCGTCTGCATACCTCGAGAACCGCTCATCAGCTCATCAGCTCATCAGCTCGTCTCTGGGGACCTGAGGGAGTGCTTTGTTAAGTGTGATGCAATTTGGATGCTTTCCAAATATATTAATATTAATAAACATTGAATAAACAAGTGAACAGAGGGGCTTCAGGGCTCTGCAGTTCACTCTTACAACGACTACGACACCTTTTTTTAGAAATGATCTCCACTAAGTGTTCTTCACCGATGGTTCAGACCACGAGGAACCAAGTCCTGGATGTGTCTCTCAGGCGGTGTGTCTCCAAGACGATGAAGAAGTGAGACAGTCGAATCCGCTCTCTTTCTCCGTCTCTTCTCTTTCTCCTTCTCTTTCTCTTCTCTTTCTCTTCTCTTTCTCCGTCTCTTCTCCTTCTCTTCTCTTTCTCTTCTCTTTCTCCTTTTCTTCTCTTCTCCTTCTCTTCTCTTCTCCTTCTCTTCTCTTTCTCCTTCTCTTCTCCTTCTCTTCTCTTTCTTCGTCTCTTCTCTTTCTCCTTCTCTTCTCTTTCTCCTTCTCATCTCCTTCTCTTCTCTTCTCCTTCTCTTCTCTTTCTCCTTTCATTCACACATTCATTGTAATTATCTACTTTTCTTGTAAACATACAGTTCAAATGTTCCTGATATTATTTGTCTTACAAAGTCAGCTGTATAAATGTAATACACTTCATTAATATTGTAATGTAAATGAGTTATTATGTTCTCTACTTGTTTTGTTGTTGTGTTAATTAAATGCAAAAGTAATAGATTTTATTACCTTTATAATTCAAGGGTTACATGCTGGTATATACTGTACAATTACCATAAGACCCAGTAATTCTACTGTCATGCACTATAGGACACTATAAGACACTATAGGACACTATAAGACATTATAGGACACTATAGGACACTATAAGACACTATAGGACATTATAAGACATTATAGGACACTATAGGACACTATAGGACATTATAAGACATTATAGGACACTATAAGACACTATAGGACACTATAAGATAAAACATTAAAGTAGCTACACGGTGAAATAACAGTGACTATATAATCCCTCTATTTCACAGTCATTCTAACCTGAAGTAGAGTGTGTTTCACCTGTGTTTCTGACACCACTACGTCATGCTAGGTGTGTTGCTCAACATGAATGAGTCGTATGAGCTGCAACCAGCAGCACCGCAGTTCAAGTATTCAGCCTGTTCTGACCATGGAGGTGAGGACGCACCCTTTCAGACGGACTCAGTCCCTCACACAAACAGTAACGTCTTGCGACATCGATGTGTCGATGTGTCGATGTGTTTTCATTACACAACTGCAGAGCCACTTTTTTTTTTTTTACATTCAAAATCCAGCATTTGAATCCCTGTTTGCACGCTTGTGGTCTTCTTTTCTGCCTTTGTTGGCGTATTGCTACGTTCACTCATTCATCAATCAGGGGCGTGGCTTGAAATCAATGGTAGGAGTGGCAGGAGGGACACGTGCACTTGTGTGCGTGCACAATACAAAGAAAACAGGGACACAACGATAGGAAACACTGCTCTATAGAACCGTTAAAGTCTACTGACGTAGAGACACACTCGTTTTCTACTGTGTTTGTACATTTTCATACTATAGCAGTACTACTGCACTAGAGCTACTCCTGCAGTATTGTTACTGTACGTTGCATTGTAGGACAATGGCATCCATCAACACACATTTACTCTTCAGTGTATAAAGTTGGCATAAAGGCTGTGCATGAAACAAGTGATGTGTGTGTGTGTGTGTGTGTGTGTGTGTGTGTGTGTGTGTGTGTGAAGCCTGCCACATACAGTGGGGCCCCAGGGCAGCACCAGACCGTATGTAACGGGAATCAAACAGTGTATTAAAAGATCTTTGTGCCCAGCCTCGTCACAACAGCTGGAAGCTTCCGATGCTCGGCTGCACGGACGAGCTCCAGCTGTGCGGGTCGAAATGAAAAGCGAAGAAAGAAAGTCCAAAACGTCTCCATGAACGTCTCGGAGACAGCGCATTCTTCTAGTGTTGAATCTTGACTTGCAGCAGTAAACTCTATACCTGCATCCTCACTGAATGTGACATGCAGTATGTTTGACTGAGATGATGCATGCTGCTGACATCTTCAGCGAAGTGCAGATGCTTCCTTCCAGGGTGCAGCGTATGAGGAGTCAAACACGCCCTGCAGAGCGGAGCCGTGTTCATCCCTCCGCCGTGACACCATGACCACCCACGGCTTCTTGTCTTCTCACTGGATCAGATGTGACACGTGAACGACGTGAAGATGCACAGACGGCTCTACGGTTTACAGAGATCACCTCTGGATTCAGCGTGGTACCAAACATTGGTAACATGCAGATGAATGGATGTTGTTCCTCCCTGACGTTGAATGGAGTTTAGCAGTAATTTAACACATCGACCTGGCCATTGATTTACTCCTCTTACATTTATTACGTGAATAAACATTAACCTAGAGATTGAACACTTGTCAAAACCTTGTTACAAAGTGCTTCAGGAGACGGTCACAGTCAGAAGGGAGTGGCAGCGCTGCACCAACACTCCTCATCAGCTGGGTAATAGAAACTGAACGGATCGATACTGGAGCAGCACAGCCATACAGACAGAATGAAGATGGGTGTATATTCATGTTGGCTTTAATCTCCACAAATCACAATCTTTAAGGTTTTAGACACAAAGAGTAACTGCATAACGGTTCACATTCATACTACAGTCATTTTAATTCATTCACAAATAAGTGGTCATTTCACATGACATGAAAGGGCAAGGACAAGTGTTTACGTGTGTGTGTGTGTGTGTGTGTGTGTGTGTGTGTGTGTGTGTGTGTGTGTGTTTTTTGAATTTCAAGCACAGAAATGATGAGTCTAGTCTGGCCTGGTGCCACAGGAGCAGCAGGCTTTTATTCTGCCTGGCAACAAACACTAAGACACATCAAACACACATCAAACACACATCAAACACACACACACACACACACACACACACACACACACACACACACACACACACACACACACACAGGGCAGTTAGCACCTCCACCGGCATGGGCCTGTGTGATGTCATCAAAGACAGAAGTCCCAGGTGCTGATGGGACAGGAAATGGTCTCTCTGGCTCTCCCCCGACTCCTGGCACCTGGCTGACAACTGATGACATCTCCCTTTTCATGTAATGATCCCCTTGACTTCAAAGTGAAAGTAGGGGAATCCCTCCTCACACACACACACACACACACACACACACACACACACACACACACACACACACACACACACACACACACAGGTACACAAAGCATAAAGATGTGTATTCATCTAAGTTGTCTTCCTAGTGAAATGATTACAGCTGGTTTTCCTTTTGGTAAATATTCTTTAGATGTCAAACTACTCTCCAATGTGTCTTATGATATTATGGTCACTTTATGTGAAACCGGAGACTTTTCACAACCAGTCAGTGTATAAATGGGTGAATGACATGTAGTGTTTGAGTCCATTTACCATTATTCTTTTAAGGTGCAATGTTTCAAATCAAGCCAGAATGATAGTTTAAAAGATTTCAAAGATATGCTTTGTGTTGCAGACATATCTTCTGAAATGACCATGCTGACCGACTAGCCCCGTCCCGTCCTGTCTTGTAATATCACTTGTTCCACCAGAGGCGATAGTGAGTCACTGTAAAAACATCCTGCAGAGGGCTGAAGCCTGTCAATAATGCCTCCATGGTTCGTGTACGGTTTAACAGTTTGTTCACTGGATTCAATCGAACGTGGCAGAAACCAGAAAACGCCTGGTCCTGCCCAGCACCAGGGCCTCAGAGACTACTGCTACTAGTCTGGTGTCTCTGAAGAGGGCGGGCAGACTACCATCTACTGCGGGTAATGCAGTGATTATGGATCCCCAAACTATCCCTTTGTGACATTTTGCTGTTGCAGTTAGTCAAGGTAGAGCTTCATTTGACTATTTGATATACTTGTTAGTCGTTGATCTTTATGTCTGTAATGTAGCTACACCTAAACACACAACTAAAGCTCAGAACAAAGTGAAAATGTAGAAGTATGAATGAAATTGGGTTGGTTTTACAATCTGCTCTTTGGCGTTGGAGCACCCTCAGATACTACTGCAGACAGCAGGGTAAACACACTTTTGTTCTTGTGCTCTTGGCTCGGAAAAGCTGGAAAAATATACACCACCCTTCAAACTGTTGAAGGACAGTTAGAACACGGTGTTGCTCTGCTACAGCGGAGAAATCCTGACAAACCCGCTGTGCATCGCTGAGCTGTGACCGGTCAGTCTTACTTTGGGGCGGGGGTTACGCAAACAGCCAGTTGGCTCGATTCACAGTTAATCCATAAAAGATACAGCTCGGGAGGATCCTCCTGGTCCTTTAGACGAGGTAGAGACGGGTCTGAGATCCTTTTCATAAGCCTGTAGGCTGAGGTCAGACGTCCACTGTGAAGCCCTATAACCTTAAGAGTACCGCTCTCCTAAACTCTGGATGACTGATATCACAGATGCTGTTTCAGGATTCTAGATGGACCATCTGTGAGCGAAACTCTAGCGTTTCACGTCTTTGATGCCGGTGGGGGGTGGAGACGGACGCCAGAAGGCCTGACTGCAGAGGAGCTCCTCCGCTGGGTGTCAGTGACGCTGACTAACACTGGAAACACACAGAGACACACACTGCCTGCATGCACACACGTTCACTACGAGCTTGGCTCTAAAACTAATACATGTAGAAATAAAGTTCTCGTCCCTTTCCTGTCGATATTCTCAAAAGCTAAATTTAATGACATCTCAGATTATTTTTCCAAGCTATCACATGCCTACACACACACACACACACACACACACACACACACACACACACACACACACACACATGCTGCATGTGGTCGGCCCACACTGGATCTATTTCTATCTGCATGCAGGAGGAGATCACGCAGGGCCGCAGAGGACGAGACGTGACTGACAGGCGAGCAGATGCCTGCCGCTGTGGCGACCGCTGACAACGGCCAAAAATAATTCTGGAAGAACCGGTGGAAATTCACCCAAAAAAAAAAAGAAAAAGTTCCACAGATACAAGCAGCAGGGTAATTATGAGGTCTGAAATGAGGACCAGATACGGGACAAGAGCTCAGGACAGGAGAGAGGAGGACCGTCTGGAGCCCGCTGCTGGAAAAAGCAGTGCCACATGACGGGCAAGACGAAGCAACAACAGCACAGAGAGAGGAGGAGGGACCAGGGAAAAGAACCGACGTGTTCCTGAGGTAACAGCCCGCCCCACTGAGGGGCGACTGTGGCTCAGTAGTAGAGCAGAGGATCGGTGGTTCCATCCCCGGCTCCGCTAGTCCATGTCGATGTGTCTTTGGGCAAGACACTTAATCCCAAATTGCTCCCGCAGTCTGTGCCTGCAGGGTGTGAATGATAAGATAGCCCTGATGGGTGTAACACCTTGCACCCTGCCATCAGTGTGTGAATGGGTGAATGAAAGTCCAGTTTATTTACCATTTATTGCAAAACACAAACAGGGTCACAGCCTTCAGTGTCTCTGGAACGCGTCTCTCTGAATCCCTGGCGTAGTGTGGACGCTCAGCACAAATGGAGCAAAGGATATGCGTGTTTCAAATGGACACGTAGCAGTGTGGACATGGCCTCACTCAGCCAGCGCCACACTCGACCTCGGAGGCTACTGTGGAAAAGAGTAGCCTGTTAACAAGCGTGTAAGTGGTGATGAGCCTGTGCCCTAAAAGCCAAGGACTCACTCATGGTCCGGGGTCAACCTGCAGCTTCAAGGGGCCTGCAGCCAAATAGAAATGTGCATAAACTTTATTAACACTTCGCCATTAGTTAGGTTCTCTATATATTATTCAGAGCATTATTATAGCTGCAAAAAGCTCATTTCTATATAAATATATAGTGGAGTAATGTCTCAATAAAGAGCTTTGAGAGCCACCTTGAAAGTAAGTATTTGTGTTACCCTGAGTTCAGACATGCCTGTGTGTAGCTGTATGTTGTGTGTATGTTGTGTGTAGCTGTATGTTGTGTGTATGTTGTGTGTAGCTGTATGTTGTGTGTAGCTGTATGTTGTGTGTATGTTGTGTGTAGGTGTATGTTGTGTGTCGGTGTATGTTGTGTGTATGTTGTGTGTAGCTGTATGTTGTGTGTAGGTGTATGTTGTGTGTATGTTGTGTGTAGGTGTATGTTGTGTGTATGTTGTGTGTAGCTGTATGTTGTGTGTATGTTGTGTGTAGCTGTATGTTGTGTGTATGTTGTGTGTAGCTGTATGTTGTGTGTAGGTGTATGTTGTGTGTAGCTGTATGTTGTGTGTATGTTGTGTGTAGGTGTATGTTGTGTATGTTGTGTGTATGTTGTGTGTAGGTGTATGTTGTGTGTATGTTGTGTGTAGGTGTATGTTGTGTGTAGCTGTATGTTGTGTGTATGTTGTGTGTAGGTGTATGTTGTGTGTATGTTGTGTGTAGGTGTATGTTGTGTGTAGCTGTATGTTGTGTGTATGTTGTGTGTAGGTGTATGTTGTGTATGTTGTGTGTATGTTGTGTGTAGGTGTATGTTGTGTATGTTGTGTGTAGCTGTATGTTGTGTGTATGTTGTGTGTAGGTGTATGTTGTGTGTATGTTGTGTGTAGGTGTATGTTGTGTGTAGCTGTATGTTGTGTGTATGTTGTGTGTCGGTGTATGTTGTGTGTATGTTGTGTGTAGCTGTATGTTGTGTGTAGGTGTATGTTGTGTGTATGTTGTGTGTAGGTGTATGTTGTGTGTATGTTGTGTGTAGCTGTATGTTGTGTGTATGTTGTGTGTAGCTGTATGTTGTGTGTATGTTGTGTGTAGCTGTATGTTGTGTGTAGGTGTATGTTGTGTGTAGCTGTATGTTGTGTGTATGTTGTGTGTAGGTGTATGTTGTGTGTATGTTGTGTGTAGGTGTATGTTGTGTGTAGCTGTATGTTGTGTGTATGTTGTGTGTAGGTGTATGTTGTGTGTATGTTGTGTGTAGGTGTATGTTGTGTGTAGCTGTATGTTGTGTGTAGGTGTATGTTGTGTATGTTGTGTGTATGTTGTGTGTAGGTGTATGTTGTGTATGTTGTGTGTAGCTGTATGTTGTGTGTATGTTGTGTGTATGTTGTGTGTAGGTGTATGTTGTGTGTATGTTGTGTGTAGGTGTATGTTGTGTGTAGCTGTATGTTGTGTGTATGTTGTGTGTAGGTGTATGTTGTGTGTAGGTGTATGTTGTGTGTATGTTGTGTGTATGTTGTGTGTAGGTGTATGTTGTGTGTATGTTGTGTGTAGGTGTATGTTGTGTGTAGCTGTATGTTGTGTGTATGTTGTGTGTAGGTGTATGTTGTGTGTATGTTGTGTGTAGATGTATGTTGTGTGTATGTTGTGTGTAGGTGTATGTTGTGTGTATGTTGTGTGTAGGTGTATGTTGTGTGTAGCTGTATGTTGTGTGTAGGTGTATGTTGTGTGTATGTTGTGTGTAGGTGTATGTTGTGTGTAGATGTATGTTGTGTGTATGTTGTGTGTAGGTGTATGTTGTGTGTATGTTGTGTGTAGGTGTATGTTGTGTGTAGATGTATGTTGTGTGTATGTTGTGTGTAGGTGTATGTTGTGTGTATGTTGTGTGTAGGTGTATGTTGTGTGTAGCTGTATGTTGTGTGTAGGTGTATGTTGTGTGTATGTTGTGTGTATGTTGTGTGTAGGTGTATGTTGTGTGTATGTTGTGTGTATGTTGTGTGTATGTTGTGTCGGCCTCTGGTTTCTCTCACATCGAGTTCTCAGGACAGACGGCTCGGGGGGGTCGACCTCGTCTCTCTAACAATCTTACAATCTATTTCCATCCTCAGCCAGAAAACTCAACTGCTTATACTTCCCGCTGCAACCAGATATGTTGTATTCCTTCTGGGATACAAACAACAGACTGGCCTGACAGGCCCCCGGTAACTCAACAACCCATCTGGGGGGGGGGGGGGGGGGGCATGATGAGGAAGAGAGAGACTGCTAAGGGCTTCAGACAGTTGCTTTAGCGTGCTGTAAATAAACACATCGTCTGTCAACACGGTGCAGCGATCAGCAGTGTGCCGGGGTGTAACGCTGTTCACGTTCAAGAACATCTGCAGCCACCGCCGGCAATACAAACCAGGTCCTCAGAGGGACAGCAGGATAACGTAGAGGAGAGGAGAAAGGGCTCAGCGCCGGTGTTTCGTCGAGGCTCCGCTCAGAGCAGTCGATTAGCCGGAGCGTCGGACACGAGCTCGCTCTCTCGTGCAACAACCCGGGGAGCTTCAAGGGGAACCTGTGGACGCGGTGCGGTGGTGTTTCCTCTCTCACTCTACATCACACTGTGCAGATGACAGTGCAATTAGCCTCCAAAGTACAGAGCAGGGGATTTCCCAGCTACCTCAAAGCACTGACACTCACACACTTGGCCTCGCCAAGTACAGCCCCACCAAAACTGCATCTTAGATCTTAGCGACAAGGAGACGCTGTTATGAGCCAGTGAGGTATGATATCGTCATAACGGTGCCTATTCACATGAAGAGGTCGGTTCCATAATGTGACATCTCATGTTGGAAGAGGGGTGTCGTAATGGTTGGTACATTCTTTCTTACACTGCCTTCATCTGCTGATGCGCTCCAACGGTCACACCCCTGCTTAGCATTAGCAGCATCTTCAAGTGACTTCTGCCTTTCTCCTGTTGTTCATGCTCAACAGTGGACTAAAGAGAACCTGACGTTGTTTCACAGCTTTCACTCGTTTTTCAGGACGGTTTGAAGGTTGTAGAAGTGTAGCGTCTAGAATCAAACCTTCACGTTTATTATGGATGAGATAGCGAGACCGCGGTGACAGAGCGGGGAAGAGCACCAGCAAGTAGACGCTTTACCCGTCGCCGAATAAGCAATGAATAATTCAATTTGAACTTGCACAAACGCTGCTGCCAAAAATGTTCCTCTCATGTCTATTGCATGCTTTGGCATGCCGCGAGGAATGCAACGTTCTCGTCAGACGCTTACAGCAACGGCCTGCTCTATGAGTTTGGTGGCGTCCCTCGCTCCAGCACACCACGGCAGACAAGACGGCGCTCTCGACAACAGCCTGATGAAACACCTGGAGCATCCTGCTGCAGAAGCTGCAGGGACCTGAGACTTCTCGGGAACTTAAGTGGACTCAGAGGTCGGTGGACCGTTCCAGTTTGTCGTTCAGTTGGACGCCCAGGTACTTGCTGGACTCCCACTGATGGACCAGAGAAGATGGGGCCTTGCTCCTCCCTGAAATCCACCACCATCTCCTTTGTTTTGACCATTGAGTTGTCCTTAAAGTTGACATGTAGATGGGGTTTCTCTGTCCCCACCAGTGTCTGATCCTCTGCAAGTTTGTGTTCGACACCTCAAAGAGGCGTGAACATCTCATCTGCGTCTAGTGGGGATTGCATTAGAACAAAATCCTGATCAGGATCAACAAATGTATAGTATTTACCCTTGAAACTATTACATTGATCACAGCAAAGTGTCATTGCACCTGTCCTAATACTGTAGGACTACGACCATGAATGGTGATGTGGTCAGCACGCTCTGAACACACGTTGAAGTAGCGCAGACATTAATGAGCCCCATGAGAATATCGGCTGTGCGTCTGTCGGTGCATTCCAGCAAACCTGTCCAGGTGTTTGCCAGTTCACAACACACAGGCTTCAACAGTACGAGCCAGTGAAGTGTGTGTGTGTGTGTGTGTGTGTGTGTGTGTGTGTGTGACCTTCACTCACTTAATTATGAGACTCACTTAAACCGTGCGCTTCCATTTGTTTATTGACCGAGCGAAGTTCATGCATAGACAACATGATGTGTCCGATTTTACACTTTGTGATGTGTAGTCAACTAAAAAACACGTGCAGCACACATTTACTACAAGCTCTCACAGTACAACTATCTTTAAATCCTTGTTTTTATCAAGCTATGGTCTGTATTGGTTTCCCATGTATTTGTATTATCTATATGTGTCTGCATGTTTTCTTCACATGCATTGTGATATTGCACGTGAACATGTAATGCTAGAATGGGAACGCGTTGAGCCTGAGGACATCTGCATCCTCTCTTGTTTGTGCAGCTTACATGCCAGCGGTTAAAAGTGCAGAAGTAGCAGTTCTGCACTACGAAGAGGACAGAACTGTGTTGCTGTGTGTGGGACTTACTGGAGACTGAGGCAGAGCTGTAGGACAGTGAAGACAAAACGTTGCTGTGGCACATGTGGACCGTGACCGGAGGTGTGGGTGTGACCTGCCCCGATGAGGACTTTCCACTTGAAGTGGAAACACGGTGGTCTCAAGCCAGGACTCGCTGAAAACATTTGGACCTGTCTCCGGCTTTGAAGTGATTCTTCTGTCTGTCAGTTGTGACCAGCGATTAACCGGACCGGCACCTGAACTGCTATGCGGCTGTTTTCTTCTTCTTCTTCTTGTATTTGCTGCAGGTGTGGCTCAGAGGTAGAGCAGGTCGTCCTCACTGGTTTGATCCATCCCTGGCTCCTCCGCTCGACACGTCAAAGAACCCATATTGCTGCACTAGAATGTGCATTAGAAGGTGGGACCTTGCACTTGGTGGGTGTGAGTGGGGGAATGTTGACATGGAATGTGCAGTCATCAATCCCAGATTTGCCTTTAAGGAGCAAATGTAAGCGTTGTAAGTTTAGAGTCAGGAGCTCTGGGCCAAAACACAGCATTCCCTTGTTAGAGCGCCACCATCTGGCTGATGGTCTGTACACTGTTGTTGCCTGTAAAGTGGGGGAGATAGGAGATCCCACTTCAACTGAGGGGTGACAGGGAGATGTGGCCCACTGTTTGTTTTAAAGAGTTACAATACAGCAGCAACAACAACAAGAAACGCCTCATCTCAATCTCTAAGTCAGCAGGAACCACATCTGTCAGATACATGCAGTCTTCAGGAAGTGCTGCCCTGAGCCTTCCACTCACCACTTATTCTATTCATACTAGTTTATTGCACTTATTGTATTAATTCTAGTTTATTGCACTTATTGTATTAATTCTAGTTTATTGCACTTATTGTATTAGTTTGTTTGTGTACTCTCTGCTTCATGCTCTTAGATGCTTGTTTAAAGGCGATGTACTCATGACTTCTGGTGACTAGTAGTTCTCTTGAATACCCATGATGAATACACTTATTGTAAGTCGCTTTGGATGACAGCGTCTGCTAAATGACTGTGATGTAATGTAATATAATGTAATGTAATGTAATGAGTACAATGTGTCCTTCTGAAGGTGGAAGTATCAAGTAGCAGGAAAAATAAATACTTAAGTAAAGTGAAAGTACTCAATTCTACAGTACTTCAACTGGCTCACTGTGCATCACTGCTAGTTTTACAGACATGACACGTTGATAGTGTAGTATTGTCTGTATTGTGCACGTCTTTATCCGTGCACTTTTTTTTCAACAATAAAAACCCTGAACTGGTCACGTGCCTGGCGTGTATTTCGTCCACTTCATTCTGCCGCTGCAAAGGAAAAGCCCGACCTCCCATTTTAAAAGCCCTATTACTGCTCACCAAGCTTTCAAAGGCGAGATTTACGAGCGGTACCTGAAGGCAGCAACAGCCCCGCCGCTGCCAAGAGGAGAATCTCTTCTTCTTCTTCTTCTTCTTCTCTTTTTATCTGCGCGTGGTAAATGATGCCGCGCGCTGATTGGCTGCCGGCTTGCTGACTTGCGCTCCATCCTGCAGGCCGACCGACTCTTCACAGAGCCGGGACTGAGCGCTCAGTCCGCGCGCTCCTCCCGGTGATCCCCGACACCGCGACCCACCGCTCCTCCTCACACACACACACACACACACACACACACACACACACACACACACTCACACACTCACACACACTCATGAGTGCGCGCGGCGTCCGTGCCCACCACCGGCTGCTGCAACCTGCCGACTTCACCTGAACGAGTAAAGCGCAGGGGGGGGGTGGGGGGGCAGAGCCACTAAACAATGCGTGCATATTGCATTATGCGATACCGCAGGTTATTACTACTTTTGCGCTCTTTTAGGAGGTAACGGCGGAGGTGGAAGCGTGCATGCATCACCATGGATTGCCTTTTTCTTCTGATCTGGACTCTACCCATCCCGCTGGTCGGCTGCAGCTCAGTGAAGCTCCTGTCCACCCTGTTGTCCTGGAACATTATCAAGGCATGTGGCGAACGCATCCACTCTTACACTCCAGCACAATGGGACCACAACAAACACACACTTGTCTCTCTCCTTCTGGTTTCTTATCAGCAGCGCTGCAGCGCTCTCTGACCGTGAGTGCAAAAGTTAGACGAGTGATTGTCATCCCGAATTAAACCCGAGCGCAACTCGTGTTTCAACAGAGGACTCATCTTTTTTGGGCTCGCACTTCTCTCAGCGCGTGTAACCTGTCGCTACCTGTCCGTTAATAGCGCTTCTTTTTTTTCTTTTTTTTTTGCAGACGCTGCACGTTTACTGCTCACACACCGTGACGGCCGAGTATTCCTCCAGCGACAGACACGGATTAAATCACGGTGAGTGCTCGTCTCTTGACATCTACGGAGGGTTCTTCCAGCTGGCGCGCGTCCACGTTTGTAGAGAGAACGTGAGTAGGGAGAGCTGTGGCACCGATGGGCTCAGTGATTGGACCGGTGGTTCCCAAAGATGCTTCTTCAATGAAGCAATTAGGAATGTTAGAATGCCAGTGTTGGTTGAGGGTGCTCGTTAGGTGAAACATGTTAGGAACCCCCCTTTGGTCTTCATGCTGTGAGGCTGCTTTATGATCAACAGTAATCATGCAGCAGACACATCTCTCAGGTGTGAAACAGCGTCTCCACGTCACTGGAATGAAACCCACAATGCACAGCGACGAGTGTTGACTTTTAGACTCTTCGTTCGGTGTCACTGTCTCCCTCCACTGAGCGATGGATACATGTTATTCTGGGTTAGGGTTAGAAAGAACCAGCTGAAGCAAGATGTTATGAACGTGTGAACGTCAGAGAGCACAAAGCAGCAGAACCGCCTGAGCGCTAGACGTCGTCTCTCTTGTGACCCTCCCCTCCGTCCCTCTCGTCTCCAGACTACGTGTTCGTGACCCCCGTGGAGGTGGACTCTGAGGGGGGGTACCTGAGCCACGATGTGACCAGGCGAAGCCACCGCAGCAGGAGGTCCCTCCCTTCCTCTCTGCACTACCGGCTCTCGGCCTTCGGGCGGGACATGCACCTGGACCTGCGTCCGTCCTCCGTGGTGGGCCCGGGGTTCACCGTGCAGACGGTGGGCTCGGACGGCGTCCCCGCGGCGGTGGATGACGCAGGGTTCCACGGCTGCCTGTATCAGGGATTCATCCGGAACCTGTCGGCCTCCTCGGCAGCCATTTCGACCTGCTCTGGACTGGTGAGTGTCTGCCGGCGTTGTGTTACTTTATTACATGTTATCCTTAAAGTGGATACGGTGGTTTCTATGTGGTTCATCGCCCCTTGGGTTGATGAAGAAACATTACCAAACTATTTCAAATGATCTCAAACATGTTTTTCTTTTGCTGAAAAGTTCTTTTGGAAATAAAAGTCTCTCATCCAACATATTTTGGGCTCCACCCTTACATCAAGCTCTGCTCCTTTGTGCCCTAAACGTCCCGTAATGACCGATGGTTTCGCTGCAGACCTCGGTTAAATGGGTGAACTGTAACATGACAGCACTGCCCACGAGGCTAAGCATCAGTGTGAGGCTCCTCTTTGAGCGACGGGAGGTTGGGAGGAGTGGGGGAAAAAAAGAGAAAGGAGGGATGAAAAGAGGAGAGAAATGTTCTCTGACGGTACTGCTTCTTGTAGTGGCAGCACACTGACCAGAGGACAGTCTGAGGAAGAGGACACTGACCACCAGGGATTCCCACAGGAGCTAATTCTACAGTTTGTTGCGGACAGTGCCTCTATGGAAAACACATTGATCAAGGTTGGCTTTGGAGGTGACGTGGTGAACAGTCTAGCTGGCCCACAAGTCCAGCTGTTCACAGCAGCACTAATGCATGATGGTCTAGAAGTGTAGAACCGGTTGTGTCCTCATCACGGTTTCCATGTTCATGTATCTATGCTGAGGTTTGGTCACTGCTATTTCCAGTTCTTCTCCGTCACCACACCCTCTGGTGTTCTGTGTAGATGAGTATTATGAGTATTGCTGACATCAGGACGGGTTTAGCTCAGCTGGTTTCTGAGGGGGCGACTCCTCTGGTGGTATAGAAGTCTAGTCTAAAATGACTCTACTTCTCTCTAGTGTCCAGCAGGGGGCGACTCCTCTGGTGGTATAGAAGTCTAGTCTAAAATGACTCTACTTCTCTCTAGTGTCCAGCAGGGGGCGACTCCTCTGGTGGTATAGAAGTCTAGTCTAAAATGACTCTACTTCTCTCTAGTGTCCAGCAGGGGGCGACTCCTCTGGTTGTATAGAAGTCTAGTCTAAAATGACTCTACTTCTCTCTTGATTTATTCCCTCAGTAAACATTGTAAACATGAGTTTATGGTCTCAATCTCTAGTTTACAGTCTTCTTCAATACAGCATGATGTTCATTTAGTACATTATGGAACATTTAGAGTCAAACACACCATAAAGAGGGGATGCTTTAGGGGCGGGGCTACACACTGATTGACAGGTCTCTACCTGGTCTGGCAGTGTTTTCGTCTTGGAACTTTTCTCCTTTTTAATCATATAGTAAAGTTAATTGTGACATCTTGGTGCCTTAACATGTCTGGTACAGCGTTTGGTTGGACTTAGCTCCAGCCTCTCGTCGCTCTTCGGGTTCCAGAAACGAAGAAGGCGACGGCCAAATACTCGAGGCTTTGATCCTGTCCACAAACCGATGGGAGACGTCTTCATGACTTGACTTTATTTCTCAGCAAAACCGAATCACAGAATATTAATGATGCTACATTTGGACCATAAGGACTCTATAATTACAAGAGTCTTTGCTTTCATTGATGAGGGGCCTGGACCCTCTGGCCCACCAGCACACACACACACACACACACACACACACACACACACACACACACACACACACACACACACACACACACACACACACACTCACACACATTCCTTTACACATCCCACACCAGCCTGGACCAGATGGACACACTACACCTCCATTCATCGTCCAGGCTTTGCCTCCTCTTGCCTCTCTGCCCTGCTCGTTTGTCCTCCGGTTGCCCTGCCTCTACATCTCCTCTCGTTGCAGCAATTAAAGCCGGGCTGAAGTTTGAGCACTGCTAATCTTCACTTTGTCCCTTTCATTAGGCTAGCTCCCACTCGCATCAAAACACCGGCGACCCGTCCTCTTAGAAGCGCTGCGAGGACACAATGCGATCGGGTCGTGATTGCATCTGAAAAGAACACTTTGATCTATTTTTTTCCTCCTCACGAGCTTCTGCCTACTTTTGAAAATGTTGTTTTCGTCTTCTTCCTCTCCCCCGAGGCCATCATCGTCGGTTGGATGTTCACTCCGGTTAAATGGACTCATGTTGTTGTTCCGCTGGCAGATGAGCAACATTGTTAGGAAAATGAAAGATGACAGATTTTCTGGGCCTTGCCCTCGTCTCTCTGTGTCTCTCTGTGTTTACGCTGTTGGACTGCTGTGAGGCTTAGAACAACGACGGCGGTTGACCCTCGCTTTTCATCTACAAGAGTACAAATGAGGAAAGAGCCGCTCAAGCCTGCCCCGATGCAGCGGTGGGCTCGAGAAAGAGATTAAGCTGGGATTAAAAACAATGGTTTAAGGGGAAGAAGTGAACAAAAAAGAAGAAGAAGAGGAAGAGGAAGACTGGCTATGACTGGGCTGGGCTGGCAGCGCAGCGCTACAGATACAAAGTGTTGAGCAAGAATAATGTGGAAGCTCCCAGGGAGTCCGGATGGTCTCTTTACAGAGACTTGGAGAGATGGACTGGTTCTATCAAAGGGCTGTGGAGGAGAAATGCTGGTGAGAGCTTCCTCTCACTTCACGTCATTGTCTCCCTTCAACAGAGCAGAGGAGAGAGGAGAGAGGAGAGAAGGAAAGTGTCTGAAATAGGTTCTTTGTGGACTTGACCCTGCTCGTTAAATGCAGCAGAGGGGCTTCAGCACCGGCTTCTGGACCAAGCCTTTTTCTTTCTTTTTTTTTGAACATGGCCCAGGCCAAGCAGATGGGAGGGATTCAGCTGTTAAAATGAAGAGCAGGGCGAGATGGTATTAAGAGCAGGGCTGACCGGATGACTGGCAAAGACGGCTTTTCTACTGTAAATCCTCGTTAATTGAACATGGTGTTATTTGCTGCTTTTTAATTACTCGCTTGTGTTTTTGAAGGCGTCTGCTTCTACAGCATGGACGAGATGTTTCACATGTGATGCGCTCTGATGGGGGGGGGGTTCCTCTCTCTTTCTTCTTCTGAGGGTCACTCTGCTCGTTGACCCCAATCCTCTCTGCTCATGGATATGGGGGGGGGGGGTGAGTGTGGGCGGCGTCAACCTGGACTCTCACAGGTTCTTTGTACGGAGTGAAGGTTCAGAGCTGCTTCGCCACTCGTGTGAATGCAGAGACGAGAGGTGATTTACTGCCCCCCCCCCCCCTCTGTCCTCCAAGCCCCTTCCCAGGATAGGATTCTTCTCCCTGGGGTGACGAGGGCAGGTCTGGGCCCTGTGAGAGAAATAGTCACACTATAGAGCCTCAGAACGTTGACACCTGTTTTGCAGCCTGCAAATGAACAACAAAGTGCAGCAGACAGACAAATATATGCAAACCATTGATCGAGGTGTCAATATCTTTTGGTTGATTTTAAGATCATTTGAACCACATAATATCAGAGAAGAGCGATAAGCAACCCATAACAAGTCCTGAGGGCTAAGAAGCAACTCCTCAGGTCTTTGAGGGGAATATCTGAAAGATGTCTTCTGAATTTGGGGTTTTCATTGTGTTGTCCGTTAGCTATGCAGCTACATCCAAGACGTTGTAACTGGATACACATAGAAGTGTTGTGCTGGGACAAGATGCAACATTTTCCCAAGTTGTCCCGTATGCCTGCTATAAATAACAGCGTAGGTCGTTACTCACGCGGTGACATGTCTTCATAACTGAGACATTTGAGCGTTGGACACACAACACGACAGGCTGGCTGTTCACGCTACGGTGACCTTTCCTGAGCCCCTTGAGGCCGGGTCAGAGACAGGCTAGGACTCTGGAAGCTGACCTCGGTCTGACTGACCAATAGGTGAGGTTGGTGGGATCAGCTTTCCTTGGGCTTGATGCCCCATGTGTCAATGCATGGTATCCAGTTGTGAATAAAAGAAACGTCTCATATATATTCATCTTCAGACTGTTTAGAGGTCATCACGCACACCGCATGCGGTCTGATGTGACTGATTGGTTCACATCGTGTGAAGTGTCCCGGTTCCCTTTCCTCTGTTTTAAAACATTTTCAAACTTTGGTTTTACTCTTCATATTCATACTTTACAAAGCAATTAGGAGCAGTGGGCTGCTGTGAAGCCCCCGAGGAGCAAAAAGACTTTAACAGGAGGAGCCGGGGACGGAGCAGAAAGACCCGCTCTCCCCCCTGAACCACAGCCACCCGTCGTATTTCATATTTCTGATGTCTGTGTTTCGGATAAGCTCGGGGAGACTTCATGACCCCCCCCCCCCCAGGTATCACAGTCTACAGCTTAAATGTGTGTGTGTGTGTGTGTGTGTGTGCTACACCCATGTGTGAGAGAAAAGAAACAGCAGAGGAGGTGTGAACACACACCTCCTCTGCCTCTTTTACGGCCCCTCATCTCTTCAGGCAGCTCAGATCAAACCCGTCTGGCGGTCGTGGTCGACGCGCTGCGGCGTGTTGTGGCAGCCGCCGGTGACCGTTGTGAGAGGGGAGCTGCACCTCAGACCTCTGTCTCTACCAGGCATGGGGCTCCCTGCGGTGGGAAGAATGCCTTTGCTCTTTTTACCGTGGCCTCCGGAGGCGCTTTGTGGTTGTAGAACCCATCGCCGAGTACGAGTGTATGACAGGTTTGAGTTCCATTACTTGTTTGGGAAAATGTGACATCCTCTTCTTGCGAAACGGTTTCTGGCATCAAAGCCTCTTCTGTTTTCTGGTTGTGTCGTAAAACTGAATATGTATTACAGGAACAATTGATGATTTAAAAGTCAGTTCCACTCCAAAACTGCTGCACAGCATTCTGAAATGACTTTCAAATATCTGAGAAAAAAAAGGGTCCTTAAACTACATCTGGAAAATAAAAGTATTTGGGCCAATAGTCATACATTCAAGCGCTCACTTGTTCTGTTTGAATGTTTAACATGTGTAGATGGTAATCCCATCAGACTGAGACAATATATGATTACTCATGCGTAGGGCTCGGAACCGAGGCAACATGTGATGTGTGCTCCAAATCCCCGAGGCCTTTAGCAGAGTTGAAATGACATGTGAATGACCGATTTGCAGCCAGCGCCCGGCCCATTTGTACCTGCCTGTTTTCTGTAAAAGGCCAACAAATTGGACCGTCTCCCCGCTACAATGTGCCTCTCTGGCTCGGCCATAATTCAGCGACTGGGCCGGGCCACAGAGGAGCTCAGAGCCTGGCGCTACACGAGCAGAGTGGCCCGGAGCCGTTCCCTGGTGGTCTGAATGCTGACAGTGATGTAGTGCCCACTGTTAGATGCCAGCAGGAGAGGGGGGTCAGGCTCTCAGCATGGGCGTGGGATGTTGTGTGTGTGTGTGTGTGTGTGTGTGTGTGCTTGTACGTCCTTTCTAGTCTGTGCAAGGTCTTACTCACACAAGACTAATGGCTGGTGTCGAGGTCTTCAAGTGGATGCTGCAACCTCCACCAACAGAGCCGATACATCACATCTGCCCTACTATTGTCACCGCTGCGTCGCACTCACTGGTGCTGAGGTGAAACAGTCCGGCTTACAGTAAAGTACCAAGTGCTGCCTGGTTGATAAGGAGGACCGCTGTGTTTCTTCGTCTTTGTTGGCTGGGATGTTCAGAATAAAAGACGAGTCCTCAACCAGGATCTGGTCCTGCTCTTTGAATGTTTCACACTGCTGGGAGAGGATCCTGGGTAAAATGACACAGCCGTGGTGGCTTCCTCGGGTCAGGGGGCGAATGAGACGCTTGTTGATCGTAAAGGTGGATATATGGCCCCTTCAGGACCAGGCTGGACAGAGCGGTGTCTACCTCTGTAGCTGCGTGGAGATGTCAGTCATTATACAACAGGTCAATAAAACTGACTACGGAGCAATAAATAGTTAGTGGTGTGTGATATCAGCTGTGAGAGATTCACATGAAAGCGTGGAGTGGATGTGAAAGAAGAGGTCGTCCATCATCTGTTGTTTATTACTTGATTTGACCCGATTTTCCGTGGCTTAGTTGGTTATTTGCTGGTAGTTATCGGCTGTTTGTACCAAAGCTGTGCAGCGTCAGAACTGGGAGCCGGGTAGGAAAATGCAAAATGAGTGACTGAATGAATTTATGCCTTTTGGATAAACCATTTTATCATCGCTGAGCATGAGGACCTACTGCAGAAACACTGTTTTCCTTTTTCCCGCTCGTGAATCTTTTTGCTTCCTCGCCGTGCGTCAGTGCACTCAGCTCCTCTGGGTGTTAGGG